>NC_090763.1:46410788-46420788 GCF_036898095.1 Palaemon carinicauda
GCCCCGCCCTGCCAGCGGGAAGGGGGGAGATCCGCCCTGCCAGCGGGAAGGGGGAGCCCCGCCCTGCCAGCGGGAAGGGGGGAGCCCCGCCCTGCCAGCGGGAAAGGGGGAGATCCGCCCTGCCAGCGGGAAGGGGGGAGATCCGCCCTGCCAGCGGGAAGGGGGGAGCCCTGCCCTGCCAGCGGGAAGGGGGGAAATCCGCCCTGCCAGCGGGAAGGGGGGAGCCCCGCCCTGCCAGCGGGAAGGGGGGAGATCCGCCCTGCCAGCGGGAAGGGGGGAGATCCGCCCTGCCAGCGGGAAGGGGGGAGATCCGCCCTGCCAACGGGAAGGGGGAGATCCGCCCTGCCCGGGGGGAAGGGGGGAGATCCGCCCTGCCAGGGGGAAGGGGGGAGATCCGCCCTGCCAGGGGGAAGGGGGGAGAACCGCCCTGCCAGTGGGAAGGGGGTAGGCCCTCCGGGCTAGCGGGAAGCCCCGCTGAGCCAACAATATAGAGTTCCTGTATCTAGCTTATTTTTAAAAAGACATGAAGACCTTTTGGAAATTGCTAACAAGCTCCTAAAAGTCTTCAAGAAGTCTTCAAAAAGTCTTCAAGAAGTCTTCAAAAAGTCTTCAAAACTCCTCTAACTCCTTGTTCGACTCCAATTTGTCTTTCGTCATCAATAGGAAAGTTGAATGCTTTCCTGTCAGAGCTCCAAAAGATTCTTAGTCCCTCTGTTAGGAGATATATGGAATACTAGTACATTCTCAAATCGACTTTAAATTGTCATTCGTGTCAAGCAGAAATGTTAGAAAACATAAAAAGATACTTGTGACTTTTATTGACCAACCCAAATTTGCAAGCTTTTTTCACCGACTCACCATGAGGCTATTAAAAAGGAAACAAGATTTCCGTTTTGCAGAAAATGCTTTGGTGAAAGTTAAGAGAATTGTTGAGTGTGCGACTTTGAAAGAAAACCAAAATACCTCGTCATAAAGGGATCAATGACAAGTGGAATCAGGAAGGCAGTCATGAAAAGCAAAACGAGAATATTGAAGACTAATAACTGATTTACTTGAAAGAATTCGGAAAGAAAATACAGGAAGAAGGAGGAGACAGGAAGGAGAACGGGAGAGAAGAAATAAAGAATCCGAAAAGGAGAACTAGTGATTATTTGTTGATCAGTTTACGATAGGGCGGATTTGAAAGGAGAAAGTAAAGTCGCTAATGTTGAAGATCCAAAAATAAGGATTGTGCAGAATAAGGCGGAAACTGCACAGAAGTAGAGAATATTGAAGGACTAGAGAAAGATCGAGAATTCTTCAGTCTGAAGTAATTTTTTTTTCTCTCTAAAAAGGGAAGGACTTCTGAGAGGACGTCTTCCTTTTGGAAATTCCTAACAGGCTCCTATCCGGAATAGTCTTCAAAAATTCTCCCAACTCGTTGTTCGACTCCAATTTGTCTTTCGTCATCAATAGGAAAGTTGAATGCTTTCCTGTCAGAGCTCCAAAATATTATTAGTCTCTCTGTTAGGATGAATATGGAATACCGGTGCATTTCCAAATCGGCTTCAAATTGTCATTCATTCTGAGCAGGAATGTTAGAGAAGTTAAGAGAATGATTGAGTCTGCGACTTTGGAAGAAAACCAAAATACAAAAAGGAATCAACGCCAAGTGGAATCAGGAAGGCAGTTATGAAAAGCTAAAGAAGAATCTTCAAGACTAATAATGGATTTATTTGAAAGAATTCGGGCAGCAAATACAGGAAGAATAGGGAGACAGGAAGGAGAACGGGCGAGAAGAAATAAAGAATCAGAAAAGGAGAACTAATTATTATTTGTTGATCACTTTACGATTGTGCGGATTTGAGATGACAAAGGCGGAAACTGCACAGAAGTAGATAATTTTGAAGGATCAGAGAAAGCTAAAATTCTTCAATCTGAAGTAATTTTTTTTCCCTCAGATTTTATAATCCAAATCAAATGTCGATGATATCTACTTTCTATGGATTTTTTTACTCAAGTGATTGAATTAGAGGTTCGTATCATCGAAAAGTCTGCTCAATATTTTGTTAAAAAAATGGTAGAACTGTTTTTAATCACATACTTTTATTTAGGTAAGAAATTTGATTAGATATTTTTTTTTCACATTTTAAAAGTTGTGAATGGGATGATGGTGATTGGATGTTGTGAAAACTGCATAATTTGTGCAAATAATTTCTATTTCAAAGGTGCAATTAGGAACCCGGAATGTCAGGTGATGTGTTGGAAAGATATTCGATAGTTGACGAAAAATATATGTCAGTGAACAACCCGACATTCAAACATTCATTATTCTATTAATACAAAAAGTAAATTCTTTGATATAATGGTATACACATGCTATATAAAAACACATATATCATTAATTTCAATGCAAATACATACAATCCTTATGACAAATATATACAATTATTTTGCTTTAAGAAACAACTATTGTCTCGCTTCCATTAGTTTGAAAGTCCTTGGTCAGCCACGCCCACCGATTAATCTCTCTCTCTCTCCCCCCCCCCCCCCTCTCTCTCTCTCTCTCTCTCTCTCTCTCTCTCTCTCTCTCTCTCTCTCTCTCAGGCCTATCCCATTTCCTATTATCAAGTTTTGCTAACCTTGATTTAGTTGATCGTTTCTAGGTTTTGTGTTCAAATCTATACTAGACTTAAAGGGCTATCTTTGCGCAGAGGTAAATTTAAAGACATCCATTAACAATTCGATTTTGATAAAATCTCTCTCTCTCTCTCTCTCTCTCTCTCTCTCTCTCTCTCTCTCTCTCTCTCTCTCTCTCTCTCTCGGCATCAAATTCATTGAAATATTAGATATTCGGAAGTGTATCCCAAGATATAAATTATTTGTAAGTTTAGATTTAGTCATCTCAGCACATGCAATTAAAGGCTTAGTTTGATCTTAAGCGACTCTATACCACCAATACATTAAAAGCCAAGTTAAAAGAAAGTTGGAAATAACCGCGATAAAAGCACAAGATGAAACATGGCTTTTTATTTAGATTTTTAGAAAATATTCTTGGAAAAACCTTAATAGAAACAATTTTTGTATCCAACTCATACATTTTTCTCATATTCCAATAGAGGACATATAATTGCCTCATTAGTAATAACTGAACTCTTACTGTAAAGGGGGGGGGGGGGGTTCCTTGCCTGTTTTTCCACCAACCAGACAGAATTGGTTTTCTGCATATTTGTTCTTCGTTTAAGAGGGCGGGTCCACTCGTTGTCAGCGAATTTTCAAAAAATCAGTTTTTAATCTGAAAATGGTAAGCCTTGTTTAGTAATTCATACCAACAGTCTTCGTTTAGTGTTAAGGTAAAAGGTTGAATTCATTTTGCATAAATTAATTTTGTTACTAAGTGATGTTTACCTTCATGGGGAAATTTCTGGTGACATTATCATTTTGATGAAAAAGTGAATTTTCAAAAAATTGTTTTTAATCTGGAAATGGGAAGCCTTATTAAGTAATTAATACCAAAAAGTCTTCGTTTAGTGTTAAGGTAAAAGGTTGAATTAATTTTGCATGAATTAATTTTGTTACTAAGTGATGGGAAAATTTCTGGCGACATTATCATTTTGATGAAAAAAGTGAATTTTCAAAAAATTCAGTTTTTAATATGAAAATGTGAAGCCTTAATACCAAAAAGTCTTCGTTTAGTGTTAAGGTAAAAAGTTAAATTAATTTTGCATGAATTAATTTTGTTACTAAGGATTTTTACCTTCATGGGGAAATTTCTGGCGACATTATCATTTTGATAAAAAAAAAAAAAAAAAAAACTTGTCATCACTGATCCACATGATTGAATAAATCGTCAACAATGTCTTTCATATTTGGTTGACTAAGCAACTTGAATCGAAGGCGTGACTATAATTGTAAAAATTAGCATAATTTTGACTTATAATTGATCAGTGCTTCTGTTTTTTAACCATGAAAAAAAATGAGTGGAGATGCTTCAACAATTATAATTTCAATTTAACTTGTTGTAACAAATTTTAATTGATTGTTCACATTTGATATTGTGGTAAAGAATGGTTCAGATCAATGTTTATAAACCGAATTACAAAAATAAGTTTTTGTTAAATTTGCTCAAATTGATGATGATTATTATTAGTTTTAATATATTATTATTATTATTATTATTATTATTATTATTATTATTATTATTATTATTATTGTTGTTGTTGGTACGATTATTATTATTATTATTATTGTTGTTGTTGTTGTTGTTGGTACGATTATTATTATTATTAAATTTAGTTAATATATGATTGTTTAATTGCTAGCGAAAATGAAAATCGCTATAAGAAATGGACGAGTGCTGGCTAGCTTGTTGTTTTTCTCTATACGTTTAATGGGGACTGGGCCATAATAACTTGCGGATCAGTCGACTTAAATGGGAAATGTGTTTTTCACTCTTTAAGTCCATTGTTTACATCTGACAGACTGAAGGGGGACTTACTGCCAGGGTCAGGGTTGCCAGGTTTTCTAAATATATAAAAGGCCAACTTCCATTCAACTACAGTTTGGTAGAAAAGGCCAAAAGTGTACCATTCAAGTCCAACCTTTTTTCATGATGTTACTCAAGGCCAACCAATTTCAAAAGGGCCAAATTTGAGGCTTTTGGCCTGAAAAAAGGCCAACCTGGCAACCCTGCCCTGGCGTTGCCAGATTATTTCGTCTGGATTATCGTACATGAGCCTTAAAATTGTCGTTTTTCAACCAAAATTTTCGTGCAGTTTCAATATAATTATTAGAGAGTTACATGATTGACTTATTTCAAAATATTTTAGTATAACTGGTTAATTAAACACACATATGTATATACCTAATATATGTATCGTACATTGTACTGGACCTAACATAATCGTTCATGTACGATAATTATCGTACGAATGGCACCCATGCTTACTGCGCATGCGTGTTTTCCCATGGATTGCGGAGCTTTCTGTGCATCTACAATGACGTATTTGGCAGGTGGTTCTTTTAAACCAATTAACAGCTTACAATGACTTCTTCATAAGTTCCCGGATGTTGTTCTACAACAGCCATTTTTTTCCTACCTTCGCCTTCAGTTTTAAGTTAACCACCATCTCGTAAAGGTGTCTCGAAGAGTGAACTTAAGGGAAGCACATCATGTATTTCGAAATTGAGTGTAATTTCGTTTATGTCGGCAATTGATCACGCGATGGAAATGCTCTTCATTCAGTGTAAAGCTATTGTTACTCATGTGTGAAATTAAAGAATAACAGCGAAGTAAGGCCTCAAAGGTCCGATTCTGACTTAATTTTCAAGGAAGGCCAGCACATTTTCTACTGCAAAAAGCTTTTGTGAAACCAGACACCTTTAACCTTTAAAGATTGCCAAGAAAAAAAGGCGATGATGTCAATCATAAGGTAAGGAATTAGTTGTGATTTACTTTTTCATAATGGAAGGATTTATTTGTGATTTACTTTATCATAATCTAAGGATTTATTTGTGATTTATTTTGTTTGTGACCTAGGAAGGGGGTGTCCGGCTAGCGGTTGTGACCTGGGAAGGTTTGTGACCTGGGGAGGGGGGTCCATGGTGCTTGCCCCCCGGGTATGTGTTGTGACCTGGGAAGGGTGGGTCCGGGGAGCTTTCCCCCCGGCTAGGGGCTGTGACCTGGGAACTACTAGGTTAGGTTAGGTGGGTTTGTTAGGTTCTGTACTTTTTACAAATCTTAAAAGTTAATCACGTTTTGGCCTATTTCCAGCCATGTACATGAACCATATTTATTATTTATTATTTATTATTATTTATTGTTGTTGTTGCTATTATTCCATATGTTAATAATTGTGGCTTTTCCTAAAGAAATGCATAAATCTATTTAACCAGATACTATAAATACCTTTTTATGTAGTTGGGTCCATACATGAACTTTACTTTTATTTCACGGGCTGTTTTCCTAGTCCTTTGACAAAGGGGAACCTTAAGCACTGCACGACCTACAAGGGCTGTTTATCGTATGGAGACTAGGGTATTTTGCATAACACATTTCATGTTTGTCACATGCTTTCGTTTTGAGTCGTAGCCACGATTTAGGTTTCGTCTTTTTCCCTGCAATTCTTAATATGTTGGTGGCAGCTTTCAAGAAAAACCTGAAGACTTCTCTCTTTGGAATGTGTTATAATAGTAATCTGAAAACTATTAAGCCTGAATACAAATGCTAGCGAATAACTGAAAAGATACAGAGCAAAATATTAACTGGAGAGTAATTATTTTCACACACCAAGGCCCGCCTGAACACTCTTAGTGTCTGATGGACGGCGAGAAATAAACCCCTAAAAGTAAAAGTAGAATCGTAAGAAGTTTGGGCGAATTTGTGTGATTCTGATATTTATGAATAAATATTTATGGTATAGCATTTATTGATACGACTTAATTTGTATTAAGCTATTGTCAAGCATTTTTTTATTATTCAGTAGTAGAAAGTATTACTCGGTTCATTAGTTGGATCATAGTCCGTTTTACGACAAATCATGCAAAAGTGTTTTCAACATATTAGCTCATCATTAACAAGACAGGCCTCGTCGTCAGTGTTTTTTTTTTTTTTTCCAAATTGGTTTTTAATCTGAAATTAGGAAGCCTCATTTCGTTTAATGTAAAGGTAATAAGTTAATTGTGTTTTGCATGTATCAAATTTTGAATTAATAACTGATGTGTAATTTGTGTTGAAATTTCCATCATTAACAAGACAGCCCTATTTGTTGTCAGTTTTTTTTTTTTTTTAAACTGGTTTTTAATCTGAAATTAGGAAGCCTTATTTCGTTTAATGTAAAGGTAATAAGTTAATTATGTTTTGCATGTATCAAATTTTAAATTAATAACTGATGAGTAATTAAGTGTTGAAATTCCTAAGGCAATGTCATTTTGATGAACCATAGGTGGTTATTAGTGATCCACAAATTGCATAAAGCGTCAATACTGTCTTTAATACTTCGTGGACTAAGCAACTTGAATTAAAGGAGTGACTATGAACTCTTTGTGTACAACATTTCATTTTTAACTAGTTCAGATTTTTTTTTGATACGGTCGTGGTAAATGGTAGTGTTTTATAAAAAGTTTATTTGACATTTGTTCTATATAAGGATATATGATGTTTTAATTGATCTACAATAATCAACAACAAAAGTATTTTGAGTTTTCTAAGGGTAGTTAAGAAGGACCAGTATTTCTTACTTGTTTACTTGTTTTGGGTTTAAATCCAACCCTCCACTGAAGTCGAGTGAACTACTTTTCGGGCGGGTCCATATCAATCATGTAACGAAACATTTTCATTATAACTTATACAATTCTTTGATTGTAGCATCTTCCAAATCATATGATCTTGTGAAAAGTAATGTCTTTAGTTTCTTCTGTTTAGTTATAATTCTGAAAATCTTTGTTGAGATGTTATAACAGTTATACCCTTTCTGAGTGGAGATATCTTTTACGTGGTGAAAGGGTTTGCTTATCACCATGATCAGCAAAGCTGTACTAGTCAAGGCCACTCATAATAGATTGGTTTGCTGTGAGTTATCAGACCAAAATCACCCACCACGAAAAGCGGTTAAACCCCCAGACATGAATTGACTTTTCTGAGGCCCTTGTCCTGTAGTGGATTAGAAACGGCTGCGTTTGTTATTGTATAAGTTATGGTTTTGTTCTTACTACGTACAAAATTGGCTGTATACAGATACTGAGGTACTTAATGAACTGAATGTTCCCATTTGCCAATGTGGTACAAAACTAATCAAAAGTGTTCGCACCTAAACACTGGCTCCACAACTGAGGAATGTAGCAGTGACACCCTGCACTATACTCAACTTTTTTAATGAGTTGCATTTGTACCGACTTGCAAAGGTGCCCTTTTAGCTCGGAAAAGTATCATGCTATCTGATTGGTTAGTATCATCTTGTCCAACCAATCAGCGATCATGAAACTTTTCCGAGATAAAAGGGGCACCCCTGCAAGTCCGTGCAAATCTGCCTCAATAAAAAGAATTGACTATAGTGTTACTCTTTTTATGAAATTGCTGTTTAGGAACAAAATTATAAAGTACGTGTCTATATTAAATCATGTTTATGTTTCTAGGTGGTGTAGGCTATCTGAGAAGTGTTGCTCATCTTGCAATAATCGTGGCTTTTCTTAAAACATAAATTGTCTTTTTTATAAGTTTTTTTTTCTGGTTCAGAGTCTGGTTAGAAGCCCAGCTCATGTTGGTTGCTGTAAATGGCATACAGTATAGTTTTGCCAATAGGTGAAGTAATAATGCTTTCGTTTTAAAACAGGTACGATTAAGGTTTTAAATTTATTTCCGTTTTATTTTCACTGAGATATTAACTATCATTTTATTATTTTTTCATATGTTGGTTGCAGAATCGTAGCAGGTTAACAAATTTTTATTATAAATTTAGATTAGTTTGTATCAATGATCCACACCAGATTAACTGGGAATCTACTGTATCTATCTAGGTGCCATGGACTCGACGTGGGCTGTCAGTTGCCTCCACCTGATTCTGTCTCTAGCTCTCTCTATAATTCTAATTGTTCTAGCTATTACATTCCCCCCCTCTAAATCGTCCAGTAAGCTGTCCAAAACGTTTTTTCTTTTCCGGCCTCTTGCTCTACTTCCCTCAATCTTACCCATAAGGCCCTAAAGTTCGATATTTTCTTATTACGTGTCCCAGAAATTCCATATGTTTCCTCCTTATCACTTTTAGAAGTGATTCTCTCTCTCTCTCTCTCTCTCTCTCTCTCTCTCTCTCTCTCTCTCTCTCTCTCTCTCTCTCTCTCTCTCTCTCTCTCTCTCTCTCTCTCTCACACACACACACACCATGGGACCTTGAACATTCTTCTGTAAAACCATAACTCAGCTGCATTTATTTAATTTTCCAAGTTCTTGTTTAATGTCCACGTCTTTGGACGCCACGTAGGAACGTTTCCAATAGGCCACCACAACCTATATTAATAATTATTCTTTCCTATTACCATAAACTCCAGTTTTATTTTCATTTATTTGTAGTTGTTTGCCATCCATTCCCTAACACTAGTAAGAACTTATTTTAAGATATCATCTGTATCATTAGTGACACTTATGGAGAAGTGAAATTATGCACCATCGACAGAAAAAAAAAATTGCTCTTCACTCCATGTCACTGTGATGATTTTTGATTGAATAATATAAATACAAAATAGGATTAAGATTACGACTGGGCCTAGTACACCTTTCTGCATAAAAATTTCCATTTTGTACACAATAGCCTTTGTTAACTCGAGAATAGTTACTCAAGGTTTCAAGTTAATGGAGCCAAGATGTAGCCTACCTCTACTGTAGGTTATAAAGCTTTCTGATATGCGACCCTAGATGATATAACAAGCTGCCACTGGATATCAGAGAAAATGGGGATATTAAGTCTTTCGAGAGGGAACTAAAGACTTTCTTGCATTTTAAGGGCTTCGGTGAAGTGGATTGGAAAATTAATGGGTAATACGCTCTAAGGTACTAAAGGATATATAGGATAAAATGATCTTGTAGGTCCTGTAATGAGTAGGGTTTCTGTGTGTGATAGGACCAGGATACAACCCTCTAAGTAGAGTAATCAATCTTAGATATTAAAAAGTTTTCTCTTCAATACTAATGAAGCGTAATTCGTATACAATAACTGTCCAAAGCAGCACGTAGAATAAACTCAGGATGCTAGATTTATCTTCCATAATTACCTGTAAATCATTTAAAAAAAAGTACTGCTTATAGTTATCTGAGTATAATATAATTGTCTATATTATGGCTGCTTATCCATGAATACAGTTCAAGAATGACATATTCTAGTACTTTTGATCTGAATGATATATTTGAAATAGATTTATATTTAGGTTAAAGTAATGTTAGTCACTTGTCCCTATCCAGAAAACGGAAGAAACAAATGAAGTGATTCGACTCTCCGAAGTGTTGTTACGTAGTTGCTTTAGTTTGCCGAAG
>NC_090763.1:46428288-46446983 GCF_036898095.1 Palaemon carinicauda
TCTGTGGGCTTAAAATATCTTATTTTGGGGGTTTAAAAGATCTTACCTTTGAAGTCTTGAAATATCTTACTTTTGGGTCTTTAAAATATTTTACTTTTGGGGAATTAGAATATTTTACGCCAATGACTTGAGATATCCTAATTTTGGGGGTTTCAAATATCCTAATTTTGGGGGTTTCAAATATCCTAATTTTGGGGGCTTAAAATATCCTAATTTTGGGGGCTTAAAATATCCTAATTTTGGGGGCTTGAAATATATTACTTTTGATGACTTGAAATATCTTACTTTTGTGGGCTTAAAATATCTTACTTTTAGTCTCTTATAATATCCTACTTTTGTGGCTTAAAATATCCTACTTTTGTGGCTTAAAACATCCTACTTTTGAGGCTTAAAATATCTTACTTTTTGGGGGCTTAAAATATCCTACTTTTGTGGCTTAAACTATCTTACTTTTTGTCACTTAAAATATCCTACTATTGTGGCTTAAAATATCTTACTTTTTGTCACTTAAAATATCCTACTTTTGTGGCTTAAAATATCTTACTTTTTGTCACTTAAAATATCCTACTTTTGTGGCTTAAAATATCTTACTTTTTGTCACTTAAAATATCCTACTTTTGTGGCTTAAAATATCTTACTTTTTGTCACTTAAAATATCCTACTTTTGTGGCTTAAAATATCCTACTTTTGTGGCTTAAAATATCTTACTTTTGGGGGCTTAAAATATCCTACTTTTGTGGCTTAAAATATCTTACTTTTAGTCGCTTAAAATATTTTACTTTTGTGGGCTTAAAATATCTTACTTTTTGTCGATTAAAATATATTACTTTTGTGGGCTTAAAATATCTTACTTTTGGGGCTTAAAATATCTTACTTTTGGGGCTTAAAATATCTTACGTTTGGGGGCTTAAAATATCTTATTTTGGGGTTTAAAAGATCTTACTTTTGGAGACTTGAAATATCTTCCTTTTGGGCTTAAAATATTTTATTTTGGGGGAATTAAAATATTTTACGCCAATGGCTTAAGGTATCCTAATTTTGGGGGCTTAAGATATCCTAATTTTGGGGGCTTAAAATATCTTACTATTAGTCGCTTAAAATATCTTACTTTTGTGGGCTTAAAATATCCTACTTTTGTGGCTTAAAATATCCTACTTTTGGGGGCTTAAAATATCCTACTTTTGGGGGCTTAAAATATCTTACTTTTGTGGCTTAAAATATCTTACTTTTGTGGCTTAAAATATCTTACTTTTGTGGCTTAAAATATCTTACTTTTGGGGGCTTAAAATATCTTACTTTTGTGGCTTAAAATATCTTACTTTTGGGGGCGTAAAATATCTTACTTTTGTGGACTTAAGATGTTTTACTTTAGGGGTTTAAAATATCCTACTTTTGGTGGCTTAAAACATCTTACTTTTGGAAACTTGAAATATTTTACTTTTGGAGACATGAATTATCTTATTTTTGTGGGCTTAAAATATCTTATTTTGTTGGTTTAAAATATTTTACTTTTGGAGTCTTGAAATATCTTACTTTTGGGTCTTAAAATATTTTACCTTTGGGGAATTAGAATATTTTACGCCAATGACTTAAGATATCCTAATTTTGGGGGCTTGAAATATATTACTTTTGATGACTTAAAATATCTTACTTTTATTTGCTTAAAATATCTTAATTTTGTGGTCTTAAAACATCTTAATTTTGTGGGCTTAAAACATCCTACTTTTGGGGGCTTAATGTATCCTAATTTGTTTTTTATTGAACTGATTTGTAAAACATATATTATTGCTTGGAAATGACTGAAAACAGTATATACTAAATTTCTGGTTTATAAATCTTGATTAGTAATTTTCTGCGAGTTCCTATTAACACTTTTGACTTTCAGATCAATGTGACCTGCTTGGAGGCTTACAACCCTTTAACCAAATGATGATGCACATCCAGGACATTGCTAGATTAGTCCTGCGGGATCCAAGATTAGTCCTGCGGGATCCAAGATTAGTCCTGCGGGATCCAGGACTCTCCTGGTAAAGTCTTTCAGTGGAGCAGAGCAAGAGGAACTTCTAGAAAGTTGTCATTGTTTAAATCAGTTTTTCACAATGAAGATTGAAATTATCTAGTTCAAGTTTTAAGTCTTGGACAGAGTGCTAAGTTTTATTGCTAGCTTACTAATTAACCTAAATTTCTTTGTTTTTAGTTTCATGAATTTAGTTAATATAAATTCCCATTATAAATTGCTTTAATGAATAATTTGACAAAAATTTAGTTATAAATCAATTTAGGTGTCTCTAGATCTGTGTCAATAACTAAGATTGCAATACTGGGTAAGCTAACCTGAAGTCTTTTAGAGCTGAATTATATCTCATTCTCATCATCTTAGTAGCATCTGTGAAGAATCTTATTGCAGAAACCCTAGTATTTCTGGTAGTCCTGATAGAAGTTATTTCAGGTAGAGGCTGGGCTGCTTCATATAGAGGCTAGGCCATTTCAGGTAGGAGTTACTTCTGGTAGAGGGTGGGCTGTTTCAGGTAGATGCTGGGCTGTTTCAATTAGGGTCTGGGCTGTTTCATGTAGAGGTGGGGCCATTTCAGGTAGGAGTTACTTCAGGTAGAGAGTGGGCTGTTTCAATTAGGGTCTGGGCTGTTTCATGTAGAGGTGGGGCCATTTCAGGTAGGAGTTACTTCAGGTAGAGGACGGGCTGTTTCAGGTAGATGTTGGGCTGTTTCAATTAGGGTCTGGGCTGTTTCATGTAGAGGCGGGGCCATTTCAGGTAGGAGTTACTTCTGGTAGAGGCTGGGCTGTTTCAGGTAGATGCTGGGTTGTTTCAGGTAGTGATTGGGCTGTTTCATGTAGAGGCTGGGCCATTTCAGGTAGGAGTTATTTAAGGTAGAAGCTGGGCTATTTTAAGGAAGCGTTATTTCAGGTAGAAGGTGGACTATTTCAGGTAGAGGCTGGGCTATTTCAGGTAGAGGCTGGGCTATTTCAGGTAGAGGCTGGGCTATTTCAGGTAGAGGCTGGGCTATTTCCAGTAGAGGCTGGGCTATTTCAGGTAGAGGCTGGGCTATTTCAGGTAGAGGCTGGGCTATTTCAGGTAGAGGCTGGGCTATTTCTAGTAGAGGCTGGGCTATTCCAGGTAGAGGTAGGGCTGTTTTAGTTAAATTTTAGTTCAGATTTATTTATTTGATTCAGTGGGATTGGAAATTCAAATCATGAGATCCCAGAAGCAAAGTTTTTGTAAATTTTTTTATTTGTCAATTTTGACTTTCAAGAATTGAGTATTTCTAGTAAGATTTGAAAAATCTTTATGCATATTAAAGCAGGTTTTAGTTTGTAATCTATATAATTTCTGAAGTTGAGGAAATAGGAACATTTTCGTAAATTAGTTGGGAAAATTTCAAACTGCGTTATTATTGTAATTGGAATTAATAGGTTATATAAGATTACTGAATTATCCGGTACCAAAACCTTCAGTTGATGGAAATGAAGTTTTAGTTCAAGTATGCATAGTTCATTTCTTTTTGTGGCATTTAAATCGAGCTGCTTTAAATGTGTATTTCAAGGTGTGTTCTTGTTTAGCCTTTCAATTTTTCTTTTCTGTGCTAGAAGCTTAAGGTTCCTTAACACAGAACCCTTTCAATTTTCAATAGTATACCTTATATAGTTGATCCCCCCACATTGCATTTTAAATTTCATAAATGGTAATACTTAACAAATATATTTGAAGCAATCTAAAGTTTAAATACACTATAGGTCCCATTTAAAAATCTAGAGTAAATATTTTGATGTCTTATTTGTATAAAAACTTATCCCACTTTTTATTCTAAATTTTTTAAAATCTAGTATTTGATGAAATGTTTATCCGAACCCATGTTAAGAATCCTCTCTCTCTCTCTCTCTCTCTCTCTCTCTCTCTCTCTCTCTCTCTCTCTCTCTCTCTCTCTCTCTCTCTCTCTCTCTCTCTCTCTCTCTCTCGTTGCATTTTAAATTTCATAAAGGGTAATACTTAACAAATGTATTTGAAGCAATCTATAGTTTAAATACACTATTGGTCCTATTTAAAAAAAATCTAGAGTAAATATTTTGATGTCTGTAATTTGTATAAAAACTTATCCCACTTTTTATTCTTAATTTTTAAAATCTAGTATTTGATGAAATGTTTATCCGATCCCATGTTAAGGAATTTCTCTCTCTCTCTCTCTCTCTCTCTCTCTCTCTCTCTCTCTCTCTCTCTCTCTCTCTCTCTCTCTCACACATTGCATTTTAAATTTCATAAAGGGTAATACTTAACAAATATATTTGAAGCAATCTAAATTTTAAATACACTATTGGTCCCATTTAAAAATCTAGAGTAAATATTTTGATGTCTGTAATTTGTATAAAAACTTATCCTACTTTTTATTCTTAATTTCTAAAAATTTAGTATTTGATTAAATGTTAACATGGGTTTAGAATCCCCTCCTCTCTCTCTCTCTCTCTCTCTCTCTCTCTCTCTCTCTCTCTCTCTCTCTCTCTCTCTCTCTCTCTCTCTCTCTGTTAGTGATTAAAGTAGTTTATAGAAGATTGTAGGAGTATATTTTAAAAGAAAAAGGTATAGAATATAGGTAAATCAAAAAGTTACTGTACTTTTTTTCAGATTTTTATTAGATATTGTTAGAGAAGCTTGAATTTAAGGTTAGGAAAGATGGGTCTAGAAATTTGTGCTTTTGGGAAGGTTGAAAGGCTGATTTGTTGATTGGTATAGATTTAAATACTAAGAATCAAAGTAAGATTTGAGCATTGTTGGATAATGCAGAATAGTGAATAGTTATAGGTGATCGTTGGCAGGCGAGATGGTGTGAAATGGCTAAGAGAGCTTTGGTGTTGAATGACTAGGAAGGCTATGGTGTGAAAGGACTAGAAAGGCTCTGGTGTGAAATGGCTAGGAAGGCTTTAGTGTGAAATGGCCAGGAAGGCTATGGTGTGAAATGACTAGGAAAGCTATGGTGTGAAATGGCTAGGAAGGCTTTAATGTGAAATGCCTAGGAAGGCTATGGTGTAAAAATGCCTAGGAAGGCTATGGTGTAAAAATGCCTAGGAAGGCTATGGTGTAAAAATGCCTAGGAAGGCTATGGTGTGAAATGGCTAGGAAGGCTTTAATGTGAAATGGCTAGGAAGGCTTTAATGTGAAATGGCAAGGAAGGCTTTGGTGTAATATGGCTAGAAGGGCATTGGTGTGAATGGCTAATAGGGCTAGGAAGCGGGAGGGTTAGGATGTCAGTGTGTGAAATGGTAGGGCTTTGGCTAGTATTATTGATATTCCTCATCTTGTCTGAAGGTACATGAACACACTTTGAAATTACCTTTGAATTTTCAAAATGATCTTACAATTAGGTTCGAATCAGATTGCTGTTCCCTCTAATACATAACTAAAGTTTCAGAACTCCCATTCCCACTCCTTGATCCTTCCCCCTCCCAATTTGGAAAAATTAAAAAAAAAATTTAAGGGAACGTTCATATGACTGAGCCTTCCTTCTCCTCTGGCCCCCTCTCTCTTCTGGTACCAGTATTTGCCACATCCATCACCAATGAAAGGCCAAAGGGCCCGTGAAGTATATATCTTGCTTTTGACTGGAACCACTGTTCATTTAGACTGTTTATGAGCTTCCCATGTACGGAACTCTTTCATTCTTTTGCTGGTTTAATGTGAGAAGACGATTGTTAACTTGGTTATGTTGTATTGTCAAAAAGCTAGACTGTGTGCTATGATGAACATGTTCAGTCCAATTTGATTTCCCTGAAATTTTGTCAGAGTAGATTCTGTCTTGTCAATTCTAGTCATGATTAATAATTCAGTAAGGTTGAAGGATCCTTAAAGCCTCAAGTGAATTTAAATTTTTGAAGTTTCATGCTTTTAAAGTTTTAAAATTGTTTAAAATTTATTTTTAAAAATCTCTAATCTTGAATTGTAGGAGATTGTAATGTCATATTGAACAGGTTTCTGTTATGTATACACTGTAACTTAAGTCTCAAACTATATCAAATTTGTCATGTATGTGTAAATTGAGTTGTGAAATAATTTCTGTTGAGAGTGATTTAAAATTTGTCCAAGAATATGCGATTTTTCAATGTTAATGTGAAATTAGTAACTATATTGCTAAATTTTTCAATTTTATATGTCAATGAAAATCAAAAGGTTAAGATTAATTTGGTTTCAAACTTAGATGATTTTTTAAATAAAATTTCTTGACATTGTTAGTCTTGCAATCCAGTGCTTTCCATTACACTGAGATACCCGAGCTCTCTGAAAAGGTGTCCAGCTGGGACTATAAATGTCCCAAGATATCTGATTCCTACCGTTTCTGTTCATGAAATAAAGAAGGGCTAAAGAACTGCTGTAGTCATTTTAGAAGAAATGTGTAATACATTCTTGAGTAAATTGCTGTTAGTATAGTTTTAGTTAGGGTTTGTATTTTGGGAGTTACTGCCAATGTTGATTAGGGGAATTAAGGCCTTATTAAAGTCCTTGTTTGTGTAATACAGGATCAGGTAACCTAGCTTAAGGGATGTTTATACAGGGTTAGATCATATGGCTTCAATTTGATTTAGTTTAATCCTCTCTTAGTTTATGTATTTCTAAAATTTATACATGATTTGACAAAGGGGTCCAAACTGAAATTTGCTTCTAATATTTCTACATGATTTGGCAAAGGGGCTCAAACTAGAGTCTTGACTTTTTGTGATTAGATTTTGTATACTGTTATACTGATGTACAGGAATGTATCTTTACACAAATTACCTACTCTGAAGCTATACTTTTTTTCGTACGAGGAAACTGTAATTCAGAAATGCTAGTCATAGTCTGGTAAGCCTCTGAAGCTTGTACGAAATATCAAGTCGGAGCATTTCTGTTATATAGTAATAAACTGTATAACTCGCCAATTTCTTTTAATTTCACTAACACTTGAGATTTAAATGTACAATTTAGTTTGTGTAACAAGATCATAAGTTTTACTTTAATATTTCTAGACGATTAAAGCCAAAAACTGTTGAATTAACTGAAAGCTTGATAAAGTCCGATTTGCCTATGCTAAAGTCCCTGACGTTTAAATGCTAATATATCTAAGATTAATATCATGAGATGTTGATTGAACTGTTTAATTAACTTACGTCCATGTTAAGTAAATATATAGTAACTTGAGGTAATCTAAAACTAGAAGTTAGTCCATTAATCTTCAAAGCACTTTTATCAGAATTCTTGTACTATAAAAAATCCTGAAAATCAGTTTTTAGCGATTTTAATGTTTTATTTCATGTACCCAACGTGTAAATTACATACCAATTAGCCACTAATTCTTTATTTGAAACTTGCAACTTTTCTAGTTATACTGAGCTTCTCAATATTTTCATATCGATGCGAAGTACAAAACACCTTTACAGATTTGGTTGGAAAGTTTTGAATTTCAGTTGGCTGCTTTAGATTTAGTTAATAATCGACGTAATTATCTTCTACAAAAAAACTAAAGATTATATAAGTTGAATTACTGTTCTCAAAACAGGTTACAGTACACTTTTCAAATGTCTCCACTTGCATTGATTTTTATGTAGACATGACCGTAATCGTAGTAACTTGAGGGGACAAGAAAAAGGTTAGTTTGTCACAATGTAACTACGCAAATCTTTTTAAATGTATATTATCATGATCGTTGTAATCTTTTAAGTAACTTGAGGGGACAAGAAAAAGGTCAGTTTGTCATAATGTAACTACACAAATCTTTTTAAATGTAATTATCATGATCGTTGTAATCTTTTAAGTAACTTGAGGGGACAAGAAAAATGTCAGTTTGTCACAATGTAACTACGCAAATCTTTTTAAATGTAATCATCATGATCGTTTCCCAACAGTAAAATCTGAGAGTGCACCACATATGTTGCTGCTCTACCGCTTAAAATCAAACCTTGTGATTGAATTAAAGAATTAAGTGAAGCAGGACAATGCATTCCTTGTACATCAGTAAAATTTTAACAAGCAATGAACGAGTGGTTGAATGATGTCTGGTATAAGTGTTACGAGCAGGATTTAGTCCACAGAAGGAAGTTATAATGTATTAGCAGAATGCATTCCTTGTACATCAGTATATTTGTAACAAGCCATGAACGAGTGGTTGGATGATGTCTGGTGTAAGTGTTACGAGGAGGGTCTAGTCCACAGAAGGAAGTTATAATGTCGTACTAGTGTTGTCTTTACTGAAAATTAGTTTAAGGGCTGGTTTTAATAGATCTGTGTAAATATTATCTTGGAGAGAGACTTAGATTAGCTTTTCTCTGGTTAAACCAAGGTTAGCAGATGGTCTATACCTCAGGTTAGAACCAAAAATTCTTACCTAGATTTATATTAAATCATAGGAGATTGAGAGTTTAAAGACAGAGATCAAAATAGACTTTGTTCAGTAGGCAGCTCAAAAAAATTTATTCTATTTCATAAAGGACAATATAAGTTAGTCTCCTTGCATAATTGGCCAAAACGGGAGTTTAAAATCAAAGGGTTTTGTGAATGATTTAAATTATTCTGGTGCCTAAATTTACTCCAAACATGAATCTTAGATTTTAGCGAGTTTCGTAATTAGTAATAGAAAGTAAAATCGAAAAAGCAAATCCACAGGTTAATCAATTTAAAGTAATTTCACGGTTTTTTTTTTTTTTTTTTTTTTTTTTTTTTTTTTTTTTGCATTAATTCTTTATAGATTAATTCTAAAGATTTTTTTCAATAGTTTAATCAGTTGATCACTTTACCATATTGGTATATCCTACTTGTTTTTATCTATATATTGTCAAAATTATATTACGTTATTTAATGATTTTCAATAATATAACTTTTTACGTGGCCACATTAAGGTTAGGTGATATGCAAAGTGTTGTGTTAGATATGTTGATTTAGAAATATTTTTTTTTTTAATATGGACAAGCTTAAGGTTTTTAACAATTCGTTTTTCACGGACAAGTCTGTGATTCGTGCTATTAATTTAGACCATAAGCAATGGAATTTACAAATGATACCTAATGTATAAGTTACTTTATAATTCAGATTTTTTCAAAAGTTTCTTTTAATAACGAATTCATTTTTTATGAAAGAATAAAGCCATTAGTTCATCCCATTGAAATATGGACAATTTTTAAGTCTGGGATTAATTCTTTTGAAATCAAATTAGTTATTCCCGTCATTATTCTTCCCAAAGCTCTTTGAGTTGTAACTATTTATGATCTAAGGCTTTTTGCTTAGAAGCCAAACAGTTGGGTTAGCGTGGCCATATCTAGGATAACTGGAGATCGTCCACTATCCTTAAATTTACGAAGAATTTAGCTGTTAAAGAGGAATAATATAATACCCATAGATGTTTTTAAATTACTTATAACCTTTTCAAACCATAATGACCTAATATAAATCAGTTTCCTAAGTTTTAACTTTGATATGAATTTTATGATGAATTTCTGATAATTAAACTCAAATTGGAATTATATTTATTTACCTTAATGTGGCTTGAGGTAACTAATTTTCCAAAAAATTAAAAAATCTACTGACTATTAAGATCGTAAATACGAAGTTTATAATGCCAAAGATATTCTGTTAAAGGTCGACTGACTTATAAGTATCCATATAAGAAAGGAGGATTCCGAATAATTCCAGATCTCCTTAAGCTTGTCCAGAGTTTGTTTCAGTAAGAGATGTTCAGGAGCAGGTCATATCAATAGAATTTATTCAGGGCTTGGCAGCATGTGGTGTGTGTGTGTGTGTGTGTGTGTGTGTAAGGGGGGTTCAGCTTTTTAGGTAGGCCTACTGTTAGTTTAAGGGTGGTTCAGCTTTCTAGGCAGGCTTACTGTTAGTTTAAAGGTTGTTCAGCTTTGTATGTAGGCCTACTGTTAGTTTAAGGGCTGTTTAGCTTTTTATGTAGACCTGCTGTTAGTTTAAGGGTTGTTCAGCTTTGTATGTAGGCATACTGTTAGTTTAAGGATTGTTTAGCTTTGTAGGTAGACCTACTGTTAGTTCAAGGGTTATTCAGCTTTCTAGGCAGGCTTACTGTTAGTTTAAAGGTTGTTCAGCTTTGTATGTAAGCCTACTGTTAGTTTAAGGGTTGTTCAGCTTTATATGTAGGCCTACTGTTAGTTTAAGGGTGGTTTAGCTTTGTATGTAGACCTGTTAGTTTAAGGGTTGTTCAGCTTTGTATGTAGGCCTACTGTTAGTTTAAGGGTTCAGCTTTATATGTAGGCCTACTGTTAGTTTAAGGGTTGTTCAGCTTTATATGTAGGCCTACTGTTAGTTTAAGGGTGGTTTAGCTTTGTATGTAGACCTGTTAGTTTAAGGGTTTTTCAGCTTTGTATGTAGGCCTACTGTTAGTTTAAGGGTTCAGCTTTATATGTAGGCCTACTGTTAGTTTAAGGGTTGTTCAGCTTTGTATGTAGGCCTACTGTTAGTTTAAGGGGGTTTCAGCTTTGTATGTAGGCCTACTGTTAGTTTAAGGGTTGTTCAGCCTTGTATGTAGGCCTACTGTTAGTTTAAGGGTTGTTCAGCCTTGTATGTAGGCCTACTGTTAGTTTAAGGGTTGTTCAGCTTTGTATGTAGGTCTACTGTTAGTTTAAGGGTTGTTCAGCTTTGTATGTAGGCCTACTGTTAGTTTAAGGGTTGTTCAGCTTTGTATGTAGGCCCCCTGTTAGGTTAAGGGTTGTTTAAGAAAACCTTAAATTAGGTTCTCTCCATGTAGCTTCTAAAAGGGGTCCTATTTGAGAATGTATTACACATGGAACTGAATTGACTTTTGTGGTCCACGTGTAAGGTTAATGTGTACTTCGGTCCGATCTGCCTATCTGCTAGGAGGAGTAGTAAGGATAGTCAGGGCAGTGGTTTGCACGTGTCTTCTCCTTTACCCGACTCAATCATGCACATGAAATGGGACGGATGAGAGAGATCCTTTGGGGCAGTTGTGGTTCCTGTCTGCTTTTGGGGGAGCAAAAGGTTTCTAGAGTAATTGATCGTGGTGGAATTGCACTATAAGACTGATAAGGTCTCCACTCCCACCCATGTTTTCATTTAATGATCGTTTCTAAATTAAAATTTAGATTTAAAAAGGAATCCCTTGCTCTGTCATTGCTTAAAGGTTTATCATTTAAAATCTAAATATCTGAAGTTTAAGTTTTCATTTATAACTAATTAGAACACTATAACATTATCTTGAAAAAACTTATTAGTCTTGGCATATTTAATTCACGATCATTGTATTTATGTCTAAGATTTTCAATAAAACATTTCAAAAGAGAAGGAAATGGAAAGCATTCAAGGGCCTGGTGACTTTGTTCTTTTAAAAATAAAATGCCTAATTAGTCTTTTGTTACCAGGTGGGAAGGGGCGGGCCTTGGTGGGCTTTCCATTTCCTTCTCTTTTTTTATTGAAAATTTAACTTATTTACACAATCATGACACTTGTAATCTCAAATGTTAAACTTCCAACTCATTCCAATGTTCAGAAAAGTCAGAGAAAACAGATTAGTTTAGTATCCCATGTTATGAGATTTGAAATGTCCGTTTTCTATGACTCTCTGTCGTTGGTTGACTTTGATAGAAAACGGGGTTAAAGAATTTGATATAGTTTGTCATTGTCTTTGTAGTGTATTCATATTTATACTTGATATTGCTATTGAGTGTATCGAAAACCTGTCCTATGTATGGCAACCAATCTTCTACAATAAAAGACTTAGATTATTTATTTGTTTTTTCTTATGTCATAATCAACAAACTTAATTTTTAACACAAAATAATAGTCGACTCTTAGTCGATTATGCTTAAACCCAGAGTTAAAGGAACTTTAAATTATAAGATATTTGAGGCTAATATTTGAGGCTAAAATGAGTTATTAACACAAACTAGAGTTGTCAAGAATGAATTGACTTTGAAAACTGGACTGAACATGAATATCACAGTACATAGACCTCATTTTGATAATACTAACATACCAAGAAAGTTAAATTTCTCTCATATGCCAAGTGGAAGAGTGAACGAGCTTTGTACATGGGAAGGGAATAAACCAGTCTTATATAATGAACACTTGTGGTTTAAGATGGTCAAAAGCAAGGTTTACACTTCATGAGCTCTCTGGTCTTTCAGAGGAGAGTGAGAATGAAGGCATTTTACTGGTACCAGAAGAGGGAGGGGGCCGACTGGGGAGAACACTCGGTCATATGAACGTTTGGTTAAGGAGAACACTCCATGTTACTGATTATTTTCTTTTTATTTTGTGTTTTGCTTCGGTATATTTTTTGTTTTTTATATTATGGATGTAATGAAAATAAATTTTATATAAGTTTTTAGTTCTTTTATTCACCATTTGTTTCAGAAACCATAACAATTTAACAAAATCGGTCAAAGTTTTACTGCATTCCTACAAAGTATGACTATATCTTCTATTCATACATTATTACTGTATCTTTTATCTTATACATTACTACTGTATCTAAAATAAATACTGCATCTTCTATTTTATACAATACTACTGTATCTTCTATTCATACATTACTACTGTATCTTCTATTTTATACATTACTACTCTATCTTCTATTTTATACATTACTTCTGTATCTTCTATTTTATACATTACTACTGTATCTTCTATTTTATACATTACTACTGTATCTTCTATTTCTGTATTATTACTCTCTTCCACTCTTCCATTACTATTGTATCTTGTTTATAAACTGCTAAGGTATTTTTTAATTTTGATAAGGATATACAGCTCTTCTAACAATGAAAAACGCAGAAAAGACATTAGCCATGTAAAGTGCAAGAGACTTGGAATCGTAAAAACCATGGCTTGGCCTTCAATGTCTGAAGATGTCTTCTATGACATTTTACTTTATGGTTACAAGTCTCTCACACTTTGCATGGTTAATGTCATTCCTGTTTTTTTCATTGTTAAAACAAATGTATTTCCATATGAAAATTAGAAAATACAGTAGCAATTTATAAACAGAAGATACAGTAATAATGTATGAATAGAAGATACAGTAATAATGTATGAATAGAAGATACAGTAATAATGTATAAATAGAAGATACAGTAGTAATGTATGAATAGAAGATACAGCAGTAATGTATGAATAGAAGATACAGTAGCAATGCATAAATACAAGATACAGCAGTAATGTATAAAGAAAAGTCAGTAGCAATGCATAAGCAAACAATACAATTGCATATAAAAATATTCAAAAGCAATTTACACAAGTTGAAATATTATTAAAAATTTAAATGCAACTTTACTAGAGTACAATTGCCATATAAAGACCACTTGCCTGACTATTATTTTCCTTGAATCTAAACCATCTTAGAATGACAACTGAAAGTGCAAATGAAAACAATTCTGATCATGTTGATTTTAAGCAATGTCTGCATGATTTGGTTGCCCTCACAAGGGAAATGGAAGAGTTGTAAACAAGAACGTTTTTAGAACTAATTCAGGTTAATAACTAGTGTTTCAAGCTGCTATTTTTTCTAGAAATTGCCTAATAGTTACATACTTCAAACTAGGAGTAAAACTAATTTCCCTCCCTTCGTACACTTCAAGATCGTAATAAAAACTTTTCTTTCAACTTTCAAAATTTCTCTGTCATAAAAGCTTAAGCTTATTGTCCAACTAAGGAAACATTTTTCCTACGTTTAAAGATCTTATTCAACTTCTCCTTCAACTTGTAAAAATTTCTTCGTTATTAATGTTTATGATTATTGTCCTCCTAAGGAAACATTTTTAAAGCTTCCCTCTCCAATAAGATGAAATTAAAGTTATTTCCTCAATTAAAATCTATAGTATTCAATCACAGAAATAATCTCTCTTAATACTTTCTCAAAGACTATCAAGAGGTATGCCTTGTCTAGACTGCCTTTCTAGAATAACTATAAACTATCCCTTGTCTCATCAAAAGCTATTCCTATATCAATCACCACCACTTACGTTATTAAAGAACAAATTAATCAAATTTATAAATACACATTCCTTAAAACATGTCCCTGAACTTTTCATCTTAAAATCATATCATAATAAATATCTGTATTTGCTTTCAGATAGTTCATATGGAGTCCCATTTAAATAAACTTGATTACCCTAAAAATACTGACATTCAATATATCTTTATCATAACTATCTTAACTAATAAATTTCTGCACGTCACCTTTCTTCATACTTCATTGACGCCATGACATTTCTCTTATCTATTCCTTCAATACCATAACCCTATTTTAATAAATTCTAGTTTTATAGCTACATTTTCCTTCGACATTTCAATATGTTCTTTGAGATTTTAGAACTAATAAAGTTATTACATAAACATTCTTTTCCTGACCCTAACTCCAACATTAAAAAATCTAACAAGCCAATAATAGTTCTCAACATTTATTATCTACCCATCCTCTTATTTTATAACTACCATTAATTTATAGCTCTGCCATAACTTTAAATCTTGAATAAACTAAAGTCTTAATTTATTCCCAGATACCTAAACTGAATCTTTAATCTTCTTTATGTTCATAAGTCTTTCCATCTAGTCACTTGACCTACATTACTTAACTAGTGATGTGAGGCAGATCACATGACAAGGTCATTATATGTAATACCGAGATGAAGACATTGCTTAAAATCAGTTATTTTTTGCGTAAAAAGGTAAAGTCATTCTAAGGCTGACCATCCAAAAGTAACAACTCCAAGAACATTAAGTTTAGGACAATTTCTCAGCTATTTTAAACAAGGATCTTACGTGTGACTGCAATAATGTTCCACAAAGGATGTTTCTTTTGAAAATCTAATTAAATTTTTATTAAAATTAACTTCTGAGAAGAAAACAAGTGGAGAATGATGGACAAAAATGACGTCTTAACTTTATTATAAAGTTAAAATACATTACATCAAATTTTTTCAACATAACGGGATCTTACTGAAAAACTAAATTCTATATGAGAGAGAGAGAGAGAGAGAGAGAGAGAGAGAGAGAGAGAGAGAGAGAGAGAGAGAGAGAGAGTAACGTCTTAACTTTATTATAAAGTTTAAAAATATAACATTTTCTTTTTCTTCAACAAAACGGGAACTTACTGAAAAACTAAATTCTATATGAGAGAGAGAGAGAGAGAGAGAGAGAGAGAGAGAGAGAGAGAGAGAGAGAGAGAGAGAGGAGAGAGAGAGAGAGAGAGAGAGAGAGAGAGAATTTGATAAGCAATTTCTATCTGGTAATATCAAGTAATTCATCAGATCTCCATCTGATACCATTATGTCCACAGGATTTGAAAATTGCTTTGATAATGTAAAACATCTCTAATTCTCACTGGCTTATGGCATTACATATCAAAACTTCTCAAAATATGAAACTCGCTCAATCTTAATGTTATATTACGGACGGATGAAGGTGTTAAAACTATAAAGTTATGAATGAAAACACTAAAAACAAATATTCATGCAGAAACTAAAGTCAATTTCTTAATGAATCGGATAGATAAATTTAACAGGATTCTCTATAGCAATTATTTAAATAAAGGTAGCTATGGTATCAATGCTTGCACAACTGTACAGGTATAGATGGTTTAAGTTGAAGTTAAGTTAGATTTTAGCCAGTAATAATTTGAATAAAGGTAGCTATGGGATCATTGTTTGTACTACATTACGGGGATAGATGGTACAAGTTGAATTCAATTCTGTAACATTTTAGCAAGTAATAGCCTAACTTAAATATAGGTAGCTATGGTATCAGTGCTTGTACAACAGTACAAGGATAGACGATGCAATTTAAAGCTAAGATAGATTTTAGTCTATTTAGAATGTATTTCAACATGGAAATCAACTTCGACATCACGAGCTCTCCATACATTGGTTAGGCCACCTAAAAGTTATGGACTAGAAGTGATAAAAGTAGTATTACCGATATAAGCTAGTCTTAAAATGAAAGCAGATCCATTTAAACTTTAAAACAAACTCTAAACCAAGTCTAAATGGGATGAGAAACGAAAGCAGAAGGATAATTAAGGATAATTGAAGTTACAGTTCCAAGAATTTTAAACAATGCATATAATATGTTTTAAATGTTAGAGAGTGGAACACAAAGCTAATATCCCAGCAGTCACACGTACTGATAATTTGTTTAAAATAGTTACATAAATTCACAGATAATATTACTCATTGAGTTAACAGTCTAGAGCAGGAATGTCAACCCTTCGAGGGCCAATTATGCACATGACTATGGTCTCGAGGACTATGAAAGATTTGGTAATCATTTATTGGCATCCTGATTTACAAAAAATATATTTGGGTTCACTTTAACAGGTTGGTTATATTTACCTCAGTTAAAACAATTAGTGTTGAAAAAAATCTAGTCATCTGGAGAGACACCTTTGGCCCGCAGGCCTCAAATTTGACATTTCTGCTCTAGAGAAAACTGTAGACTTCAAATTGATAAAAAAACCTATGGGAGAATAATTTAAATGATCTTTATAGTATAATATTCTTTGATATGGAAGTCACTATGACACTTTTAGAGAATACCTTTAGTGGTCAAATTCATTTTCAAAACTACTAAACTGATGCTTTAAATGATTTCACACCTTTCTGTATAGTCAATTACTAACCTTATTATACAAAACAATTACTGTAACTGAAGTTTATATCAGTTTTGTTCTTCGTAAGTTTTAATAACCTTAAAACCTAAAACTATTTCTTGCTCTGGGGGTAGTTCGACTTGAGAGATTTCGTAGGAATATTCAGATGGACTTAAATTATCGAAAAGCTTAAATTCTTTTAGAACTTAGATTGGAAAACACTTCAAAATCTCATCACTAGAAATATACTGAAAAATACATGGAAGACATAAATGTTCATGCCCTAAAAACCAATTCTGAAAAAGTTGACCATCTGAAGCGCTAAGATCGGACTTAATAATGCTTAAATAAATTAAACAATGTTTAAGACTAGAATATGACTGGTTAAAAGTGAATGCTAATAGTGGAAATTAGATTCTTTATATGGAAAAATTTAAAATTGAACTATTCTGAATAAATTTGGTCAAGAACAAGAAACATTTCGGATAAAAAAAACTTTTTTAAAATGAAGTTGAAATTTCGAAGTGAGTAATTCGTTAAATTACTGACTGAACAAAATTTCTTTGAAGACCTAACAGACTGTCAACTTCAGGGGAACTCAAAGATTTCATTGCATGTTCAAGGTACAACCAACAAATTATAATTTTCGATAAAAAACTTTTTAAAATGAAGCTGAAATTTTGAAATGAGTAATTCGTTAAAGATGCAGTCTGAACAAAATTTCTTTTGAAGGACCTGACAGACTGTCAACTTCAGGGGAACTCAAAAGATTTCATTGCTTGTTCAATGTAAAGCAATGATTTATCCTTAGGAAAGTTCGGCTTCTTGATAGCAGCACTTGTAGAGGGTGTTTCAATGTGGTTGAGATTATATCTGAAGTAAGATTTCTATTTTCCAATTGCTTTCTTCTTACCATGGGTTCCTAAGTCCTGTGAAAAGAAAATTAAAATATCCGTTGGACATCTGGATGGATATTTTGCTACACAAAAATTTTCTGGACACTAATACAGCTTGAAATTACATATAAAATCAGACAATATCTGTTTAGTGAGATCGGTGTTAATGTATGTACATGAGTCATGGTATGACAATGAAACAATATCCAACAGATTTTATAGATTTGAGAACAAAACCTTCAGAAGAACATTGGCAATTAAATGACAGGACAGGATTAGAAATAAACTTTAATAGAGATTACTCAAGTGCCATATGTAGTTGAGATCATGGTAAGGGGTAGATGGAGATGGTTTTGGGCATGCTCTTCGCACTCCCCAAGAGAGATTGGTTCACCAAACATTCAACTGTGGCTCCACAAGGCACTAGAAGAGTTGGTAGACCCAGTCCTCCTCCTGGACCATGTTTGGTATGTTTTAATTCTCTCTCTCTCTCTCTCCTCTCTCTCTCTCTCTCTCTCTCTCTCTCTCTCTCTCTCTCCTGGACCGTGTTTGGTGTATTTAAGTCTCTCTCTCTCTCTCCTCTCTCTCTCTCTCTCTCTCTCTCTCTCCTGGACCAAGTTTGGTATCTCTCTCGAACCATGTTTTAGTATCTCTTCTCTCTCTTGAACTGTGTTTGGTATGTTTGGTCTCTCTCTCTCTCTCTCTCTCTCTCTCTCTCTCTCTCTCTCTCTCTCGCTGAATACCAGTAGGCCAATTGCTTGGTATTTTTTTTTTATAAAACCTACTCAAAATATTCTCGATATTCTGACTAAATCAATTTAATTGTAGGTAAGATAAATCTCCTAAAATAAATGTGTTAACACCACTTTGAATGGAACTTTAATATGAGAGAGAGAGAGAGAGAGGAGAGAGAGAAGAGAGAGAGAGAGAGAGAGAGAGAGAGAGAGAGAGTGAAATATACCAAACAGTCCAGGAGAGAGAGAGAGAGAGAGAGAGAGAGAGAGTGAGAGAGAGAGAGAGAGAGTGAAATATACCAAACAGTCCAGGAGAGAGAGAGAGAGAGAGAGAGAGAGAGAGAGAGAGAGAGAGAGAGTGAAATATACCAAACAGTCCAGGAGAGAGAGAGAGAGAGAGAGAGAGAGACCAATCACGGTCCATGAGACAAACACGGTCCATGAGAGAGAGAGAGAGAGAGAGAGAGACCAAACAC
>NC_090763.1:46447483-46449983 GCF_036898095.1 Palaemon carinicauda
GGGCTTAACCCTGAATACTGGGAGGATTTAACCACGAATCCTGGGAGGATTTGACTATGAACCTGGGTGGAATTTAACCCCCGAATCATAGGGGGATCTTACCATGAATCCTGAGAAATTCAACCACGAGTCCTGCGGGATTTAACCACGAATACTGTGAGAATTTAAATAAGAATCATTAGGATTTAACCCCAAAGCCTTGGGAGGATTTAAATCCGATTTAATTCCCTAATCCTTGGGGAATTTAACCACGAATTTTGGGGGGATTTAAGCACGAATTCGGGGGAGTTTAACCACTAGCTGGAGAGTTTTAACCACTAATCTTGTGGAGGAATTTAACGAATAATCCTGCTTCCAAACACAGGTCATGAAGACAATGTTGGCTGATTTAACCACATACCCTGTAGGGTATCTAACCACACATCCTAGGGGGGGGGGTTTAACCACACATCCTATGGGTTTATAACTACACATCCTATGGGTTTATAACTACACATCCTATAGGGATATAACTACACATCCTGTAAGGGATTTTGGGAGATTTAACCCCAAACATTTGGGGATTTAACCCTGAATCTTGGAGGGATTTAACAACGATTCCTGGAGATTTAACCTCGAATCCTCGGGGAATTAACTCCAATTTTGGGGAATTTAACGATGAATTCTGGCGATTTAATCATGAATCATGGGACATTTAATCAAATCTTTGGGGGATTCAATAATGAATTCTTAGGAATTTAATCAGGAATTCTAGGGTATTTAGCCACAAATTCTAGGGATTTAACCACAAATTCCTAGGGAATAACCAGAATTCTGGGGATTTAACGTCGAATTCTATGGGAACTTAACCAAGAATCCTTTGGGGATTTGAGTTCAAATCCTTCGGATTTAACACCGAATTCTTGGGAATTAAGCCACAAGCTTAAGGGGATTTAACCACAAATTCTGGGCGATTTAAATTATGGGTGATTTAACCACAAATTCTTGGGGATTTAACCACAAATTCTTAGGGGGTTAACCTCAAATCATAGGAGATTTAACCAAGAACCCTTGGGGATTTAACCATAAATCCTGGGGGTTTTAACCATGCATCCTGGGAGATTTAACCAATAATCGTGAGATCTAACCCCGAGTCCTGGGGGGAATTAACCACGAGTCCCGGGGGGAATTAACCACGAGTCCTGGGGGGTATTAACCAAGAGTCCTGGGGGGAATTAACTAAGAATCCTGGGGGGAATTAACCAAGAGTCCTGGGGGGAATTAACCAAGAGTCCTGGGGGGAATTAACCAAGAGTCCTGGGGGGAATTAACCAAGAGTCCTGGGGGGAATTAACCAAGAGTCCTGGGGGGAATTAACCAAGAGTCCTGGGGGGAATTAACCACGAATCCTGGGGGGAATTAACCACGAATCCTGGGGGGAATTAACCAAGAGTCCTGGGGGGAATTAACCAAGAGTCCTGGGGGGAATTAACCAAGAGTCCTGGGGGGAATTAACCAAGAATCCTGGGGGGAATTAACCACGAATCCTGGGGGGAATTAACCAAGAATCCTGGGGGGAATTAACCAAGAGTCCTGGGGGGAATTAACCAAGAGTCCTGGGGGGGAATTAACCAAGAGTCCTGGGGGGAATTAACCAAGAGTCCTGGGGGGAATTAACCAAGAATCCTGGGGGGAATTAACCAAGAGTCCTGGGGGGAATTAACCAAGAGTCCTGGGGGGAATTAACCACGAATCCTGGGGGGAATTAACCACGAATCCTGGGGGGAATTAGCGAACGGGGGGGGGGAATTAGCGAATCCTGGGGGGATTAGCGAATCCTGCGGGGGGATTAGCGAATCCTGGGGGATTAGTGAACCCGGGGATTAATGAATCGTGGGGGAATTAACCACGAATCTTTGGAGATTTAACCAGAAAATCATAGGGGATCTAACCACGAATTCTGGGGATTTAACCACGAATCCTGGCGGATTTAACCACGAGTCCTGGGAGATTCAACCCCAAATTCTGGAGGGTTTAACCATGAATCATTGGGAATTTAACCCCAAATCCTAGGATTTTTAACCACAAATTCTTTGAGATTTAACCCAGACTCCTAGGGTAAACCTATTAAACGTTAAAAATATTGCAAAAATCCTTTTTTAGCACAACGAAATTTAGCAGGTTAAAGTATTTGTTTAAAAGACCAAACTCTCAACATACTGCTAAATCATGCAAAGCTATTGTTTTCCTCTATTACTTTATCATAACTTAAAACCATTCACAACATGGGAAACAAGTTAAAATGACAAAAATAAAAAGAAAACTAGAATTATAGAAAAAACTAGTTTGGTTTCCCCACTGAACGACCTGGAACTGACATCGTCAACATAGTCTGGCAAACAGAAGTTCGTGATGCCAACATACATTTGATATATATTCAAAATATATACTAAATTAAAATGAATGAATTACTCAAAGTGTCCATAAAATATACAATTCACTAATAATGACACTTGAGTAA
>NC_090763.1:46454983-46489983 GCF_036898095.1 Palaemon carinicauda
TAATAGGATTAAAGATAAAATGGAGAATAGGGTGGTTTTAGAAGAGGTAGGGGATGTATGAATAAAATTTTTACAGTTAGGCCGATATGCGAGAAATATTTAGCAAAAGGTAAGGTGGTGTATGTGTTGCATTTATGGATCTTGACAAAGCTTATGATAGAATTGATAGGGAAGTGATGTGGAATGTGATGAGGTTATATGGAATTGATGAAACATGGTTGCAAGCAGTGAAAAGTTTCTACAAAGGTGGTAAAGCATGTGTTAGGATAGGAAATGAAATGAGCGATTGGTTTCCGGTGAGAGTGGGGCTGAGACAGGGATGTGTGATGTCACCATGGTTGTTTAACTTGTATGTTGATGGAGTGGCGAGAGAGGTGAATGCTCGAGAGCTTGGATGAGGATTAAAACTGGTAGACGAGAATGATCATGAATGGGAGGTAAATCAGTTATTGTTTGCGGATGATACTGTTCTGGTTGCAGACGAGGAAGAGAGGCTTGGCCGATTAGTGACAGAATTAGGAAGGGTATGTGAGAGAAGGAAGTTGAGAGTTAATCTGGGTAAGAGTAAGGTTATGAGATGTATGAGAAGGGAAGGTGGTGCAAGGTTGAATGTCATGTTGAATGGAGAGTTACTTGAGGAGGTGGTTAAGTTTAAGTACTTGGGGTCTGTTGCTGTAGCAAATGGTGGAGTGGAAGCAGATGTACGTCAGTGACAGAATGAAGGATGCAGTGTTGGGGGCAGTGAAGGGAGTGTTAAAGAATAGAGGGTTGGGCATGAATGTAAAGAGAGTTCTGTATGAGAAAGTGATTGTACCAACTGTGATGTATGGATTGGATTTGTGGTGAATGAAACTGACGGAGAGACAGAAACTGAATGTGTTTGAGATGAAGTGTCTAAAGACAGAAACTGAATGTGTTTGAGATGAAGTGTCTAAGTAGTATGGCTGGTGTATCTCCAGTAGATAGGGTTAGGAATGAAGTAGTGAGGGTGAGAACGGGTGTAAGAAATGAGTTAGCAGCTAGAGTGGATATGAATGTGTTGAGGGGGTTTGCCCATATTGAGAGAATGGAAAATGGCTGTCTGCTAAAGAGGGTGATGAATGCAAGAGTTGATGGGAGAAGTACAAGAGGAAGGCCAAGGTTTGGGTGGATGGATGGAGTGAAGAAAGCTCTGGGTGATAGGAGGCGAGATGTGAGAGAGGCAAGAGAGCGTGCTAGAAATAGGAATGAATGGCGAGCAATTGTGAAGCAGTTCGGATAGGCCTTGCTGCTTCCTCCGGTCGCCTTGGATGACCGCGGAGGTAGCAGCAGTAGGGGATTCAGCGTTATGAAGCTTCATCTGTGGTGGATAACGGGGGAGGGTGGGCTGTAGCACCCTGGCAGTACCAGTTGAACTCGGTCGAGTCCCTTGTCAGGCTGGGAGGAACGTTGAGAGGAAAGGTCCCCTTTATTTTATTTGTTTGATGTTGGCTACCCCCCCAAAATTGGGGGAAGTGCCTTGGTATATGTACTGTATGTATAAATAACAATGGAAAAATACCATTTGGGTCTACACCACAAGTATCAAGGTCCATCAAGAGAGCTTTAATTTCACAAGATCAAAAAGGAAAACTAGTTAACTAAGCCTCAGGAAAACAGGAATGAAGAATAAATTCCTCATTACTATGGTTACTGTCAAACACATCAGCTAAAAGGGTTGCCTTTTCCTTTGAACAGTGAGTGACAAAGCCATCTGGATTAAGTAAAGGATGAACTATTACATCTATACCAACAAGTGCAGATTTAGGGTAGACCATTACTTACGGTCCGGGGTTGTACGAGAAAGAGTTTCCTTTATGGTTAAATTGTATTTCTTTTCTGTTGATGCATAAACTTGCAGAGCAAAAGCTCTAAGCTGAGTATAGCTAATCCAACTGAACTGATGTTACCCTTCCAAAGATGATAAGTCTCCTGCTTCTCCAAATAAGAATGTCTACAATCATCATTAATAAACCTGGGTTTGTCTTTCACTTGGCACCTTAGCACACAAGATGGGATACGTCTCTTGATTATGTTGACATGAACTGTAAAAAGCTGATACAAGATAACTGGACACACTTTAAAGGTCCCATTGGTGAACCAGTGTTGGTACTGAACCATCAATTCAATCATAGGTTTTATCACAAAAATTAGAATCCTATCAGTCTTCTGCATCAAGGTCGAATAGAATAGAAAAAAAATGTCTCTGAAGAGGTTGTGTAGCTGTATATTCTAATGGTAGGACAAATCCATTTTTGGAGCTTGGTGCTATTGGCAAAGGTGAACGTATCTTCCATTCCTGTTTATTAATAAGAGCTGCCAAATTTTATTCAAACCAACCTTAGTAGCCGCTTCTTGACTTGATGTTTATACCTTATCCTGAATAATTTTGCCTAGAGCACCTGCGGCAGTTACAGCTTTTATCACTTGAGAATGAAGTTCCTTAACCTCAATCTTTGACAGATCTGTTGAGTGGAAGTGCGTCTCCCTTTTACCCATGAAATAACCTCCACATTAGATACAGTAATGGTAATAAGACAACCTTCATATCATTTTACAGTGCATCGCCAGTTTGTTAGTCTTTCAATCTTTGTCTTTCCCGTACAATGTCCGTAAAAACATGAAAGTTTTCCATAGCTTTTGGTCAACAAATGCCAAAATGAAGGGGAAAGAAAAATTTTCAAATAAAAATATAAATTCTAGTAAAAGTGTATAATACAATGAAATACAACATTCATAGGTTTAACTAAAACTTGGTAGATATTTTTTTAAATGACCTGCTATTTTTAGACCACAACTACTATTCTGAAAAGCATTGTTCCAAAGCAATTTTGTTCTAAAGCTACCTGCTATCTTTAAAATACTATTACTGTATTCTTAAATGATGTTTAAATGCAATAACGTACCAAAATTATCTCCATATTTTTAAACAACTACAGTACTTGTCCAATTATTTCTAGAATATTGCTTTTAATTGCATCGTTCTAAAGTAAGTTGCTCATTTGCAGATATCACTAAAAGATGTCCACTTATAAATGTTTTGTTCAGAGTATAGAGTGCCCTGAGCTATAGGTTAAAACTCTAAGAGTGATAAGAGGAATCAAGATGTCTAATTGTAGGTGACAATCTCTTATAACTCGATGGCGAAGAGTGGCAAAATTGTGAAGGAAAAAATCCCCTGGATTGTCCTGCTGGGGACAAAGGGCGGCTTTACCCCGATGAGGGGGACAATTACCTTTCACATGAGGGAGAAGAACAGATGGAAAACGAATGCGGCAATTGAGAACTCGATGTTGAAGAGGAGCATCTGAAGGAACACCGAGGGGAAGAGATACGTCTCTTACTATGGGGTGATCTAGTGCGCCTGAGTGATCTGCGAGAAGATGACAAAAAATATCTGGTACCTATTCGGCAGGGCAGGAGCGCGACACTCAACTCTCTTAGAAGACCTGAGAGAGAGAGAGAGAGAGAGAGAGAGAGAGAGAGAGAGAGAGAGAGAGAGAGAGAGAGAGAGAGAGAGAGAGAGAGAGAAAAGCAACCCCTGCAAGCAGCACAAGTGGAGAAGATCTACGAGACATTTGTCAAGGCTGCGAAGGTTTGGAAGAAAAGTGGAAAATTTCCCCCAGCAAAAGTGGGATCGCGCAGAATTACGGGCTCTAGAGAGTCTACACTACAGATTCCAAAATGGAAGGCCTCCAAGAAGGAGTGGCAATGCGAAGTTAACCAAATGAACCGAGTTCTCGGGCAGGAGAAGTTACGGTAATCTGCTGAGGAAAAGTCGTCAAAATAGCGATGGACTGCAAACGATGTCTCTCCTCCACAAAATGCTGAAGTTTGTCCAGCAAAGGAGAACCAGGGACAAGCATAGGGCTTCTGACCTCTGAAAATTAAAAGATGCAGGTATGTCTGCCAAGGAGGGAGGAATTGCCACACCACTAAGGGGAACAAGTCTCCCTGAGCCAAGCGTTAACCGGGCACCAGTCTTACCTGAACGTCTTTCGGAGGACGCCAGGGAAGAGCCGGAAGGGATTGTTCTGGAGAAAGAAAAAAAAGGTTGAGACTTCTTAAAGATTTCGAAGAAGACGTACCTTTTGGTCTTTGTTTTCTTCCTGCAGCTGAACAAAACCAACTAGGGGGGTGGCCACTCCCTACAATCATCACATGGCCAGCATACGTGACCTTGGAAAAGCCTATGAGGATCTACCTCAATATTATTCATATGAATGATACAGGTCTAAGTTGGCACTACCGGACATGTTGGTATGAACAATCACACATGCAGACACAAGCTCGAAGAAAAAGAAAAATAAGAAATTTTTCAAGTCCATAAAGCAAAAACTGCCAAGTTTCCAGCAGAAAAGAACAAGTTCACTCTCTGGTAATATAATACAATTGAGGTCATTGTGAGCTGTGGGGGAAGGGGAGCTAGTTCCCTGCTAACGACTAGTTATTTACACTGCGACAGAAATTTCATCGGCTGTATTCCAGCCATCGCTGTACAGTACTCCGTCTCCTATATATAAAGAGCGAATGGTTTGTATTCAAGCAGGAACAATTTTTATTGTAGCATCTAACCTTGATTATATCCAGAACTCTTCAAAGAGGATAATAATTACATTAATTTCCTAAATTCATAACATCTACAAATACCAAAACCAGATCAAAATAACTGGTTCAAAAGCAAAGAAATAATAAAGACAAATTCTCATATCTTTTTATTAGTCTCACAACATATTCAATATTGCAAGTAAACTGTACAAGGGTAAAGAGAAGGGAATACTGTACAAAAATATCATCTCGATACACAATACACTGTATTGATTTATCAAAAACAAAAACCCTTTTTGAGTTTTTATACTGAATACTAACCTGCCATGATTTTTTTATACAAAAGAAAAAAAATAATTCTGGGAGCATTGCGAAAATATATATTAATTCTTTTTATCAAGTCCAAAGTAATGAAATTGAAATAAGGAACAATTAAGACGTTTCACTTACAAATAAAACAATATCTACAAAGTAAAAAAAGTTACACTTACGAATACTTATCAAATATTCTGTCTTCTAACATACCATCATTCCAGTCACATAACTGATCTAAAGGAAAAGGAAAACTATTCACTCCAAACCATTGTTTGCTTTTAATAAGTTTAATTAATCTCACTAAAGTTCTAGCTCGAAGACCTGATTGTCTTGAACCATACGCGAAGCCCTCAAAGTTTGGCGAGGCTTCCAAATAAGACATCTGGGATTTTTCAGACGTGATTTTACTAGAATGACAGGTTGTTTGCAAAGGATGAACCTCGGGGACAGTCACTGTCTTTGGTATTTTCATCAAAGATCTTTCTTTTTCTATCCTCTTTATATCTGTTCTTTGATCAGGTGGTGGTGATTCGAGCTTTCTTTTGTTACTTTTCACTGGAGCAAAGAAAGTTCTAATGTCACTACTAGTGACAGAATATAATTTCAATTTCCTTCTCTTGAAACTCGGCGGACTATTTTTGTTAGAACTTATACACGGCGGACTACTAATGACTTCCGAAGAATCTATACTCTGAAGGTTTGGTTTGACATCACTAGTGCTTGGAGATAAAAGCATACTGGAAGATTCAGCCTTGTCAGGACTAAGCTTGCAGTTAGGTTCACAAGGCATACTAATACTTGGAGTGACAGGCATACTGGAAGAGGCTGCAATGTGATGGTTGATCTTACCATTCACTTTGGAACTAATACCACTAGGTACAGTCAAAGGATTGGCTTTCAAAATTCTCTTTGGATTAGAATCAACACCAGGCATACTAAGCTCACTAGCAGAATCAGCACAGGGAGATCTACTCTTCCTAAAGGCATCTTTAGAGCTAGGTGTACTGGGTGAATCAGCAATCAAATAGTTAGCTTTACTAGAAGTGCTTGACTTAGGACTGACTTCCCACCCACTTGCACCCTTCTTAAGTTTCAGTTCTGTATGGTTCTGGACTGCGAAAAATGACCGAATATCTTTCATGTTCGCAGGTGGACTTCCTAGTCTTGCTTTCTTAGCGGGAGGAGATTTGAGAACAGGGGAGAAACGGTTTTCTGTTAATTCCACCAAGGTGTTCATTTCACCATTCTGCTGGTCGCTAATCATAATTTGTGCTTTCAGTTTGGCTCCTCTTGGCTGCCATTCACGATCGTCATGCACCGACTTGACAGGCTTTGGGGACTTAATGGAAACTCTAGTACCTGTACTATTGGAGGATACTCCACTAATGTTTGGACTGACAACTCTAGCACTTGAGCAAGTCTTTTCTTTCTCACTTTTCGCATGATCGCCGAATGTGTCGGGTGACCCATCAGCCTCCACACCCTTCTTAATATCTGTAAGACCTAAACTAGAGCATACTACATGAGAATCAGTAACGCCTGTCTGCTGATCCTGAATAAGTACTTGAGCAATAAGTTTTGCTCCACGGCCTAGCCATTCCCGAGGTGGAGATAATTCAGGGGAAACCTTCGAGGGAGACAAGAGACCTGTAGATTTGGGCGACTTTCTTTCCATCTCAGAATCAGCATTATAAGTCTGCTTATTCTGAATAAGTACAGGAGTTTTAAGTTTAACTCCCCGGCTATTCCTTGGTGGTGAAAATTCTTGTGGAATTTTCAAGGGAGACAAGTGACTTGCAGATTTGGGTGAACTTCTTTCCATCTCAGAATTAGTAACACCACTTTGCTGATCTTGAATAAGTACTTGAGCCTTTAGTTTGGCATCACGTACATGCCATTCTCGAGAGGGTGACAATACCAGTGTGGTTTTCAAGGGTGGAAAAGTTTCTGTAGATCTGGGTAAACATCCTTCCCTCTCACGTTTAAGGCTACTATATTTTTCTTTAACACTGGGCAGGGAACTATTACCCATCATTCGTGACTCACAAGAAATATTAAAATCTTCAGAAGTTTTTTGTGTAACAGAAGTGACACAGTTAGTAATAGGGACTTCTTTAATGGAAATTTCTGCATCATTACTAACTTCTGCAGTTTCTTCAGGCATTTTATCACCCGTATTTCCATCTTTACACGTCAATTCATTTATGTCTGCAACATTCTTAGACACTTCTCTCATTTGTAAAACACCGATGGTAACTTCTCTTTCATCTGTCTCCCCTGAAGAGTCCACATTTGCAGGATCTTCTTTTTCTGTCTCCCCTGAGGAGTCCACATTTCCAGGGTCATCTTTGTCTGTCTCCCCTAAGGAGTCCATATTTACAGGATCATCTTTTTCGGTCTCCCCTGAGGAGTCCACATTTACAGGATCTTCTATTTCTTTCTCCCCTGAGGAGTCCACATTTGCAGGATCATCTAATTCTTTCTCCCCTGAGGAGTCCACATTTACAGGATCATCATCATCTGTCTCCCCTGAGGAGTCCACATTTGCTGGATCATCTATTTCTTTCTCCCCTGAGGAGTACACATTTACAGGATCATCATCATCTGTCTCCCCTGAGGAGTCCACATTATCATCATCATCTATCTCCCCTGAGGAGTCCACATTATCATCATCATCTATCTCCCATGAGGAGTCCACATTTGTAGTATCATCATCATCTGTCTCCCCTGAGGAGTCCACATCTGCAGGATAATCTTTTTCTGTCTGTGATGAGTTCACATTTACAGGATCATCATCTTGTGACTCCCCTTTGGAGTCCACATTTGCAGGATCATCTTTTTCTGTCTCCCCTGATGAGTCCACATTTACATCAGTCAAAATTCCTTTTTCAACTGTCTTTTCCATATTGTCTACAATATTCGAAATGACATTTTTCTCAGACCCATCACTAGGGTCTACCGTGGAATCCAGGATTTTCAATTGACCATTATCTCCACCATCATAATTACTCACTTTGCATTCCGTCCCTTCTAGGACGAGGTCCAATTCACCGACTTCCTCCTTACAAAACTCTTCAGTGTGCTTCACACCAAAATCAAAGTTTTTCAAAAATTCTGAAATTTTATCATCATTTTCTTTGGAATTATTCCCAAATTTAAGCTCCATCAATTCATTCTTTTCATGACCTACCAACGGAACTTCCTCCCTTTCGACTATTTTCGGAATGTTCTTTTCTATCAAACCTCCATCCAGGCTAGGTTCAACATCGCCTTCTGTCACCTCACTAATGCCTACTTGTAAGTTTTCAGTTTCATCTACAAACACATTAGCTGCTTGATCAAATTCCTTTCTTGTGTCATCAAGTCCAGATTCACTACCCTCATTCATTTCAATTTCTCTCTCTTCCAATTCATTAAGTGTACTTTTTACTTCTTGACTGTCATTTCCATCAACCAATCGCTCATGAATTTTGGGGGTACTTTGAACCCAATGTTTTGTATTTTCCTCACAATCAAATAAACACCCTTCGAATTTCTCTGAAAGTTTTGATTTCTCCTTTTGTAATAAATTCTCAGATTTCTTCAAAATACCTTCTGCAGGAGAGGCCTTTTCCATGTCACGACTTAACGGTATAATTTTTCTAACAGACGAAGATAATTCTCCAGGCGACTCAATGACTTCATCAGAAAGATCACCTTTTCTTAGGGAGTAAAAAATATTTGCTTGTTCCTCTTGCTTCACTGTGATCGATATCTCTTCGTCAATTTTAATTACTTTGTTAAGTCGTGAACTTCTACAAGGGTCAACTTTATAATTTCTTTGTATTACTACTTCTTCCTCATCTTCAACTGTATCTTTACTTTCTCCCAAGACGCTTTCTTTACTACTAGTCAAATCCTCTTCTGTACAATTTTCTTCCATACTTTCACTAAAGGAGTCTAACGAAGAAAGCTGGTTTTTAGCATAACTTCTACACTCGGAAGCTATGGAAACTAAGACTGCATTCACATTGTCCAATTCCTTAGCATTTTCTAGACTGTCTGACAAATCAAACTTCGTTTCGTCTTCTTTGTTCTCATCGTGACTTTCAGACTGTAGTGGCGTTTCAACACACCCCGTTCCCTCCTGCGTTTGAGAACCTTCTTGCTGTGTTTTCATACTTATTACTTGATTATCATCTCCAAACAAATTACAAACCTCAGATGCAATTTCCTTGCTACCGATCTCAATTGGCTGCCACTGCTTATCACTTACCAGAGCACTTTCCATTATTGCATCTTTAATATCTTGCTTTTCAGCTGAAATTTCACTGTCCTCTATACCACGTTCTACACGAGAACTGTCTTCGATGTCTTTCTTTGGTTTCTTCACTTTTGTAATTTGTTGCAAATTCAATTTCTGCGATCCATTAATTTTACATGAAATGAATTCATTGTCATAATTTACTTTTGGGTCTTTTGAATTAAGGTCGTCTGTTAAATTTCCTACGTCTCCTGTTTCTTCAACACCTAATAAATCTTGCACACCGTCATCAGCTATTTCGCTTAACTTTTCCCAGTCATCATTGGTACTGGTTTCGTCACTGGTTACAATGGCTGACATTTCATTATGATCACTACTTCCATGCTTTACATTACTCATAATTACTTCGTTCTGGCTACGATCACTCATTTCACTACTACATAGTACATCAACCACACTTGCATCTTTTTTATCAATTGCCATACCTGTCTCTTCACTTTCGGTCTCTGAAATCATTTCAATCGGTCTGCCTTCATCCTCCAGTTTCCTAATATCAAGTACTTTTGCACTTTCATTAATATTCACTAGCTTTCCTGAGCTTGACTGATCAGTTGTGTCCGATACCGACCGTTCAGTCCTGAGCTTGGGTGAAGATCTTTTATAACTTTTATCAGTAGCAAGACTTTCAAGCCACTTAGAACTAGGTCTTCTCTCTCTCATCGGTCTATTTCTTATCACACTAGGTACATTTGTAATATCAAAGTTTTTGCCTTTTATCACAGAATTTTCTGCCAGTGTCACCACAGGCATCAATGGGTTTTGTTCTGACACACTTTCACTGGTGCTATTGGAAAGAGATCTCCTTTTCCCACTAATAGACACATCACTATTTCTCTCTAATGTATTGCCACTATCTTTATTATCTGGACTACTATGAAACACCACTGTCGTTTCCAGTTTTTGTTCTGAGATTCTCATTCCCTCACTGTTATGCGCTGTCCTACACGAAACATCACTTTCGCTTTTTAACCGACCTTTCCTTTTGGATAAACGGTTATGAACATTATCACTAATATCACTAGAAAGAGAGTCAGTTATGCAACCTTTTCCATAAGGAACACTATCTGCTGACCGGGTACGTACCCTAATATTATCTAAAACACTTGTGTTACTTTCTCCAGATTTAGTTTCTGAATCTTTAACACCTGAATCACGGTCTTTAGTCTGAGCAGTTTTTTCTAGGCAGTCATCATCAAATGAAAGAGCCACCCTGTGCTTCGCTGGGAACTTTTTAAGGCCCTTTTTCAAGTCCTGTACCAAGTTTTGGAATTCTAACTTAATAGGAGATATTACTACTTTCAACTCCTTGTTACAGTCAATATTTTCTTCTCTACCTTGATTAGGAAACAGATGCTTAACCTTCACAGCTGTACCTAATTTCAAACTACCAGATACTTTTCTGGACCTGGATTCTTTCTTAACTTCAATTTCAGCACTTGTCCATTCTTCATTCAAGAGTAAAGGCATCTGTTCATCTTTACTTTCACTATTGTAACGAACACTACGCCGTCTTACCCTCACACCTTTGGAGCTTCCAGAAGTACCATCCAATTTTGCGAGGGGAACATTCTCTTTACTATCTCTTGTAACATCATTACTCGACACTATTGACCCTATACTTTTGTCCTTCAATGCTCTCTTAGGTCCAGTATAAGACTGTACCTCAGCATTGGCAACACTAGTTTGCTTTTCAACCGGAGACATCTTAGGCTGTCTCTTCTTATTTCCCGGAGATTCATGATTACGTCCAACACCCTTCGGACTCTCTATAATACCCTGATTCTCTTTGCAGGTTACCGCAAACTTATTATCAGGTGTAAGTTTACACACCTTCCTAGGAGACATGTTCACCTTCTCCTTCACTGTCAGGATTGGCCTAGGAACAAACTTATCAAGCTCCTGTACATTTGGAAAGAGGAAATGACCAGGATTCACAAACACAACATTATTTGAATCTGTGACATACCCAATTTGGTTGGTAACATCACCAAGAGCAGAATCCCCAACAAATATAGCATCCATGCTAGCGTAAACTTTAAAATCCGGGTTTTTGGGCTCTGTGAGCAAAACGGATACTTTTTCATTAAGAGAGGAAAGAGTGAACAAGTCTAATTCTACAGTAGGAACATTTTCCTCCTCTTCAAGCTTGGGAGATAAAACTGGTTCATTTTTCACATCCTCAGGACAAAATTCATCAAAAAGTGTGTCTAATCCAGACAGATTGGAAGTACTCTCTTCAACAGCTGGTTCTCTACGCGGACGCCCAACTGGCCTTTTCTTCTTCAACACTCCACGCTTACCTTTAGGCGTCTGCTGAGGTGTCTTTGGGATAGATTTAGGAGTGTCCAACTTGTTCTCTTTAGACTTTCTGCTATATTTCTTTAGAACCGGGGTATTTGGACTATTTTTCTTGCCAACCTTAGGAGAAACACTTTCACTGCTTGCTAACGCACTTTTAGCTTTTTTCCTCACTTTTACTTTAGAAGTGAGAGGAGTTTCCTTATTAACATCACCTTCTGGTTCCAGCACAGGTTTCAAAACTTGCTTTCGACATTTTTTCTTAGCCCCAGGCTTTGAATTCCCCGGTTTCCCATTACAACCACTTTTTTCACTAGGTACTGTAACTTGGCTGGGCTTTGATTTTTTGGCTAAAGATTCTTTCTCTTTCTCTTTTTTAATTTTTTCTAAACTTAAAGCAAATTCTTCAAATATATCTTCACTATGATTATAATTTAAGAATGCAAACTTTTCATTTGATTCCTCCAAATTCAATCCTGACGGCTTCTTTTTGTTGCTTACGCCTTTAGTTCTGGCATCAGAAACATCAGTTTTTCCACAAGGAGATTCAGATGTCGGTGCATCAGCACCCTTAGTCTTCTTTTTCCCTTCCAAATCTGTTTTTGGTAACGACACAGTCTTATTATTTGAGCTCTTCTCAACAACCTTGAAGGTTCTACATATTTTTTTATTAACATTTATCAATTGGGGTTTCCCTTCGTCTGCACGAAGCTGGCCCTTCATTTTTGATAGCTTGCCTGTACTTGTAGTAGCTACAATGTTCCCCCCACTGATCTGCACAGTAGTTAAACCATTGATAGTCTTAGCAAATGGAGAATTATTCTGCACTAACGCACTACCAGAAGGTAAGATTTTGCGAACACCAGCATTACCCGACAAAGGTTTTCCATTCTTCGCTTCAGATGCTTTCGCATTGGCCTTCATGACGATTCTGGACCCATAAGTGACCACAGGCACAGAATTAGATGGTAACTGCACAGCCTGTCGCACAATGACTTTTCCTCCTATTCCTCCAGTGGAATTCTGAAAACGAATATTTGGGTAAATATTTCCGCCCGAGGTTATGAATTTAAGTGTTGGTTTGCTAACGCTTGCAATGGGAACTGACATTTCATTATTGTTAGATTTACTAGTAGGAGTGCCAACTACTGACTGTCCTGCAACCACAGTTTGACCGCTGACTTTTATCACATAGCTTTTCCCCGACTTGAGAGTAGTCTCTCCGTTATCATCACTGGAACACTGACTGACTGAAGTAGGCACTCCTCTGGCATTTTTGTTGACTTTCACGATACCATGAAATTTTCTAAGGTGCAGAGACATCCCATTATCCTGCACCCACATAGAGCACAAGGTACACCGCAGCAAACCCATTTCATGTAGTTTAAATTCGTGTACCATATCCGTGTCAGCCTTCTCTATAAGGTGTGACTGGTACTGCAAAATGTTGGTGAACAAGCTATTGCAGCACACATGGAAGGTTTTTTCCACGTCCCCAGCACCAGGGAGGGGTAGAGCACTTGACTGATAGAGATTGGCATCTTCTGAAGGAACGGAAATTGATCCCTTAACGGTTTTTAGAAGGAAGTTGATGGGCGACGCTTTCCCTCCATCAGGGGCCAAGGTATTCTGAAAGTCAAGAGAAAAGTATTAATAATGAATGTACAGATAACGAGATTACTTTTTATTTTACTAAGAAATTTAATACAAAAGTTCTGCACTGTTTTTGAGAACCATTTATTAAAATCTCAAAAGCTTTCCTTTATATTACATGATCAGATTCAATTACTGTACAGTGCTATTTAGTACTGTAATTAAAATTTCACTGCTAATGCCGATCCACCATCATCCTACAAAAAGAATTTAATTGTTTTGCACTGCAAATCATTATTCATTTATGTACTGTATAATGTTTCGCATAAACAATATTGATACCAAACATCAAAAGTGATATAAAAATAAAGAACACTGTCATTGCTTTTAAAAATCATTTAGAAACAAAACTTGTCAATAAGTAAGAATAAGTACCACCAGTCCCCTAAATATTCTCTGAAGTGTACCTTTGGTCAATTGCAAAGATTCCTGCCTATCACTTTTCACTCAATTCTTTTGGTCTTTTACAATTTACCTCCTTTTTTTACCTCATTTCTCAACCTACAATCTTCAGAACTCTCTAGTATAAACTTGACTCTTTAAAATAAAATTAATCTAAATATTTACCAAAGTACACGTCTGTTTTTCCTCTGAAAGGAACACTTTGACCCCTTAATTTAAAGCATTTCCTACTGGGTATAATACTACCGCTTCCCCTAATACTCCCCAGCCAGGCAATGTTAACCCTTTTACCCCCAGGCTATTTAGAACTTTCCAGCCCTTAACCCCCAGGGGGTTATTTTTTTCCCAGCACATTTTGCAGTATATTTTTTACAAATTGCTCTAACAGCCTTAATTTTTGTCATAGAGAGGTCAGGTTGGTCTCATTCTCTTGGAAAATGCCTGAATTTTCTCAAAAAATTATCAATATGAACAATTTTTTTTTTATAGCAGTTTTTTGCAAGGACGTACCGGAACGTCCATGGGGGTAAAGGGATGGGTTTTGTGAAATGTACCAGTATGTCCTTTGGGGGTAAAAGGGTTAAAATAAAATTAATCTAAATATTTACCAAAGTAAACGTCTGTTGCTCCTCTGAAAGGAACACTTTGACCCCTTAATTTAAAGCATTTCCTATTGGGTATAATACTACCACTTTCCCTAATGCTCCCCAGCCAGGCAATGATAACCCTTTTACCCCCAAAGGACGTACTGGTACGTTTCACAAAAGACATCCCTTTACCCCCATGGACGTACGTCCTTGCAAAAAAATGCTATAAAAATTATTTTTTTTTTACATATTTTTGATAATTTTTTGAGAAAATTCAGGCATTTTCCAAGAGAATGAGACCAACCTGACCTCTCTATGACAAAAATTAAGGCTGTTAGAGCAATTTGAAAAAAAATATACTGAAAAATGTGCTGGGAAAAAAATAACCCCCTGGGGGTTAAGGGTTGGAAATTTTCAAATAGCCTGGGGGTAAAAGGGTTAACACCTCCACAGGGGTGACCTTGGTAAACAGGGCTACTTTAGTTCAAGTTGGTCATTATTTTATAGGAATGACCAACAAATATGGCATCCATGCTAGCATAAACTTTTAAAGTGGGGTGGTGGGTGGGAAACACTTATGAACTTTGGTAAGTATTGAAATGCTTTCATTCTAAAAATGTTCATCTTATTCAATCTTCTATAAGTTCATTATTGATTCCTACATTGATACAAAAGGTGTGATAGTGGAAAAGTAGCTAAGATGTTGACCTTCAAGTAATGAAAGATAATATTGTAAGATCTTACTTTCTTCTTATGAATCAATTTCGGAACAGCTCTTGGCAGTGAGAAGCCTCTCCAAACATATTTTGCATAGACTTCAGTCATCCTAAGTCTCTCACCTCTGGGATAACATTACATACCTAATAACCTACAGTCTTAAAATAACAAATTTGAAAGTAATTTGCATTTTTCTAAACAATACAAACCTGTAGCTATTTATAGGGATTGTCTTTCGGCAATGCTGGAGGACTAGCCATAAGACTACAGGTAGATCTTTTAAAGTGAGGTGGCAACATCAGAACCGGCTACTTAACAGAAGTAGTGAGGGGTAGTGGGGGTTGCTGGCTACCTCAATCCCTCACACACCAGTGAAACCACTTTCGATTGCAGGGAGGACTTTTTAGGGGGACAGGTGATGGCGGGAAAATTTGTATAAATAGGTACAGGTTTGTATCTTTAGGAAAAATACAAATTACTTTCAAATTTGTCATTTATTCCGACATTAAATAAATGAAACAGAAAAGGGGACCTCTCCTCTCTACGTTCCTCCCAGCCTGAAAAGGGACTCAACCGAGTTCGGCTGGTACTGCTAGGGGTGCCACAGCCCACCTTCCCCCGTTATCCACCACAGATGAAGCTTCATAGCGCTGAATCCCCTACTGCTGCTACCTCCGCGGTCATCCAAGGTACCGGAGGAAGCAGCAGAGCCTACAGGAACTGCGTCACAATCACTCGCCATTCATTCTTATTTCTAGCACGCTCTCTAGCCTCTCTCACATCTATCCTCCTATCACCCAGAGCTTCCTTCACTCCATCCATCCACCCAAACCTTGGCCTTCCTCTTGTACTTCTTCCATCAACTCTTGCATTCATCACCTTCTTTAGCAGACAGCCATTTTCCATTCTCTCAACATGGCCAAACCACCTCAACACATTCATATCCACTCTAGCTGCTAACTCATTTCTTACACCCATTCTCACCCTCACTACTTCATTCCTAACCCTATCTACTCGAGATACACCAGCCATACTACTTAGACACTTCATCTCAAACACATTCAATTTCTGTCTCTCTGTCACTTTCATTCCCCACAACTCCAATCCATACATCACAGTTGGTACAATCACTTTCTCATAAGAACTCTCTTTACATTCATGCCCAACCCTCTATTTTTTACTACTCCCTTAACTGCCCCCAACACTTTGCATCCTTCATTCACTCTCTGACGTACATCTGCTTCCACTCCACCATTTGCTGCAACAACAGACCACAAAGATAGCATATTAAAACCTACCGTAATTATCTGTAGTCTGACTGCTCTATATAACACCTAGGTCATGAGTTTATGCAAAGTTATTCATATTAGCTATGCTTATCCATATAAAACTCACCTAATAAGAAGTATGTTTTCAACATGATCACAATCATTGCTTTCTTTATATATGGTTGCAAATGACTAGGATTTTACATTATTTATAACCCCCTTTACCCCCAGGCTATTTGGAATTTTCCACCCCTTAACCCCCAGGGGTTATTTTTTTTCAAGCACATTTTGCAGTATATATTTTTTAAATTGCTCTAACAGCCTTAATTTTCGTCATAGAGAGGTCAGGTTGGTCTCATTCTCTTGGAAAAATGCCTGAAGTTTCTCAAAAAAAAAAAAAAAAAAAAATGTAAATAGCAGTTTTTTGCAAGGACGTACCGGTACGTCCATGGGGGTAAAGGGATGAGTTTTGTGAAACGTACCAGTACGTCCTTTGGGGGTAAAAGGGTTAATCACTTTGTTCCTTCACACATGCTAAGCACTGTATGAATAGATATAGAAAGAATTACAAAGCAAATATAAAGATGGTAAACAGTAAATGCTCTACAGCAACTATAAACATCATTATTTTTTTCAAGAATCGATACGATTCTATATTACAGGATTGTAAAATATAACGGAACTTTTATCATTACACCAGCCGATATACAATTAGTTAGGTTGTAATGATTACTTGTCAAAAATATCCTAAAATCATCATAACCTAACAAGGAGCACAGTATCCCTTACAGGCCCAAGCAGGCCTGTGATCCCAACCTCCATCCCCATCCCACTATTAACTGACAACCAAACGACCCACTACCCAATGCGAAATGCCATGTTGCGTGATAAAGTTAACTTTGATGGTTTATAACAAAATAATAAAGAGGATGAGGGATAAAATATTTGGATGATATATGCACATAGTTACTACAAAGAAGTTGGTGATGTTTTGTATTAGAATCTGAAGCATAGCATTTTTTTCAAGATAGCTGCAACACCAGACTGCTGTATAATGACATTACCATATTTTTTGGGTTGTTAAACCTGTCAGACCTGTATTTTCATATGCCACTACATCCAAATTTGAAGAATTATCTAAGGCTTGTATGTGTTGGCAATATGTATTAGTGCTTATATCCCTGACATGAGCTCTAGGTCGATGAGTAGGAGGATGATCAGGATTCAAAGCAAGGTCGATGACCTTACGAATACAGGCTGAAATAGTGTTCTTTGTGATCCTCCTCTTGACCCTCCCTGTGCTCACAAAAAGCACTGACACACGGGGACGAGCTGCTGTAGTGAGTTTAAGATAATATCTCAAACACCTCACTGGGCAGATCTGTGACCGATAGATTATGATCTTTGCAATAAACTCAGGGACGAAGCCGAGTGTCAACTCCCAATCCCATTGAATGGCCAACGTCCTAGGATAGACCATGAAGTTCTCTAACTTTCTTTGTCGAAGCTAAAGAGAGCAGGAACACCGTCTTCAAAGTGAGATGCCAATCCTTGGCCTGGCGTAATGGTTCACAAGGAGGGCCCGGCCCTTCAATGACTGAAGGACTCGAACCATGTTCCAGGAGGAGGTCAACTTCCAACTGGGGGCAAGTGATCTCATAACTTCGTATGAGAGACAATTCCAACGAAGGTAAACAAGGATCTACGCTACTATAGGAAAGGTGACATCGCAGGAAAGAGATACCCCTTCCACGACAACAACAATGAAAAACTGTCCACTTTACCAGGTAGACTGGAGTAGAGGATCTTCGGAGTTATACAGACATCCTTTTCGCAAATAGCTGTGAAAAGCCTTTATGAGAGAGGAGAGAGCCTGAAGTTCAGGGACGTCGCAAATAGGTCCAGTCAGGGAACCCCACTAAGTCAGCACCTTGTTGGCTATCAGATGATTCAAAGACCATTCAGAGCCCACTATCTTGAGTCGCTTTGCTTAGGTTGTCGGCAAGCATACCTATCTTGCCCGGAAGACAGCGTCTACTGCTAGATGGCATAGGGGCTGCGAAAAGTTACTACCTTGTTTGTTTATGTAAGCCACTATTGTGGTGTTCTCACTCATCAATACCACAGAGTGACCTACCAGGAACTGTTGAAACTGTTTCAGGGCTAGAAAGGCAGCTCTCATTTATAGGAGGTTTATGTGCTGGTACCTTTCGGACTCGGACCTAAGCCAGGACGCCGTGTGGTGCAGCATGTGGGCCCCCACCCTTCTTTTGATGAGTCTGTGTAGAGCATCAATTCCAGGGGAAAGAAGAGAATGTCTATCCCTCAGCAGAGGTTCTCCTGTCACCCCCCAATGAAGATCCATCCTCTGATCCCTCCCTATGGAAAAGAGAGTATCCGGGGAGCCAGTTGGCTGGTTCCACCTGTATTTCAGTTCCACTGAAGAGATCGTATCCTGAGGCGACCATTGGGCACTAGATGGACCAGGGATGCCAGGTGACATAGAAGACACAACCACAGTTGGGCTGGGAGCTCTTCTTGCCTGAGGAGGGACTTGCCACCTCCCTCAGCCGGCGTACTCTATCGTCTGATTGAAAGATTGTCTGAAGATTGGCGTCGATTATTATACCCAGGTATACCAGTCTTTGAGAAGGTTACAGAGATGACTTGGTGGCGAAGAAATGTCGTAACTGAGTTTGCCAGAATCAGCCAATCGTCGAGGTAGAGAAGAAGATGGATGCTGATTTTGTGAACCCAAGATGATACTAGAGCGAACAGTCTCGTGAAGACTTGAGGTGCTGTGGAAAGGTAGAAGCACAACACTTTGAACTGGTATTGCCTGTTCTCAAGTATGATCAAAAGAAACTTCCTTGAGGACAGATAAATTGATCTAGAAGTAATGTATGCATCTTTGAGATCCAGGGTGCACATGAAGATATTACCGCTAGAGAGATATTGGATCCTTTGACTGGCCTTACAGTACTACATTGGATCCTACTCTCTGGTAACGGTTCCTTTTCCCCTTGCCTACACATACACTGAATAGTATGGTCTATTCTTTACATATTCTCCTCTGTCCTCATACACCTGACAACATTGAGATTACCAAACAATTCTTCACCCAAGGGGTTAACGACTGCACTGTGATTGTTCAGTGGCCACTTTCCTCTTGGTGAGGGTAGAAGAGACTCTTTAGCTATGGTAAGCAGCTCTTCTAAGAGAAAAACACTCCAAAATCAAACCATTGTTCTCCAAGTCTTGGGTAGTGCCATAGCCTTTGTCCCAAGGCCTTCCACTGTCTCAGGTTAGAGTTCTCTTGCTTGAGAGTATACTCTAGTACAATATTCTATCTTATTTCTCTTCCTCTTATTTTGTTAAAGTTTTTATAGTTTATATAGGAAGTACTTATCTTCATGTTATTGTTCTTAAAATATTTCATTTTTCCTTGTTTCCTTTCCTCATTGGGCTATTTTCCCTCTAAGAGCCCCTGAGCTTATAGCATCCTGATTTTCAAACTAAGGTTGTAGCTTAACAAGCAATAATAAAATAATAATAATAATAATAATAATAATAATAATAATAATACTGTACAGTAATACCTAAATCTTGAATGGGGTTTGTAGGACAAACCTGTTCAAGTTCGAGAGATCGATGACCGGTCTCCAGCCTCCAGATGCCTTCTTGACAAGAAAGAGTAGACTGAAAAAACCTAGGGACCCATCGGAGACCTCTTAGAGAGCACCCTTCTCCAACAAGGCCTGTACTTCGACTTGAGGGGCCAACTCCTTTGCGGAACCCTCCCGTATCAGCTTGATGGGAATGGATCCCGAGTCAGTGGAGGGGGAGATAGTGTGAATGGGATGCGATACCCTACAAACATCACAGAGATTGTCCAAGGATCTGCCTCGAGCTGCATCCACCTCTGCAAGCGGTATTACAGGCATCCACCCACCATTGGGGTAGAGAGAGGAATGGCTCCCCTGTTGGGAGCAGCCTCTATGCTACCCTTTCCACCTCTACCTCCTCTGGAGGATCTGGAGTCCTTTTGGTCTTTAACAGGAGAGAGCTGTCGTGACACCTTTTTGGAGGACCCTGCTGTCCTACTGGTCAAGGGTTTGTTGGACTGCGACTGCTTCTTGGGAGGTGGAGGAGCCTTCCCATAGGACCTGGTTGTTAAGGCCATTTAGAGGAGGGAATCCTTGGTGGATTTCCTCCAATATTCAGCCGACCTCTCGACGTCTTTTGGGCTGGAGAGAGGTTCCTTCTAGAGAGGAGTTCCTAAGCCTGGACACCTTTGCTCTATGAATTTGTTTATGGAACCTTTCTTTCAATCACCGCATCTTATCTTTTAAGGATCGCATTTGCCCGCAGGTTGACTAACTGGTGGGAAAGGAACACCAAGGGCCGAGTGCCGGACAAGAGAGATGTTTCCAGATTTCCTTGTACTTTCCTAGGTCCAGTCTTCCGTCCGTAAAGATTACCTACTGAGCCCCACCATAGGTCCAGCCAGGAAGCAGCCTGTATGGCATACTTTGCTACCTTTTTCATATTGATGAGCTCAGAGGCTGAGAAGGTGCCTGAAAGACTGGCAAGTCTCCCTATGGGGATGTCTCACTCGAGACTCCAGAGAGGGATCCAATGCCAAAGCCAGAATGGGTTCGCCTTCGACTTCTTAATGCCTCCTTAAGCCTTTAGACCAGGGCATGACGGAACTGGTCTTACGGGGTCTCTTCGTACCAAATACATGGTCCAGGACCATGTCCCTAACTTTACGAGGAGCTACTCCTAGGTTATTACTCCATAATAACCCTCATGCAGGCAAGGACTTGCCAGAAGGAGGGCTCAAATTCACGTTGATCCTCTTCAGACTGGAACTTTCTACTCGCTGCCTTGGGAAAGTTGTCCTTGTCAGATTCCAGGAAATCATCCACTTCCAAGCTATCACACTCTAGCCTTCTCTTGCCCAAGGACCACATGCGCCTTACTATTCTTTGGGCTGTCTTATTATCCTTAGGTTCCCCGGGGCATGGCAAATACTCCTCTGCAGTGAAGGTTTGGAGGGTGCCTGCCATTTCCTAAGGACCTGAACCTCTCTTGCCTGATGTTTTTCATCCTCTGGAGGGAGGCCATAGTTCAGGGGGAACTACTTCAATAGGAGATGGCCTGAACGAGGACACTCACAGAACCAATATCTCTGCTCACCCTAGGGTGAAGGATGTCTGCGTATGGAGGGGTCTGCTTCGGCATCCTCCTCCTCCTCCGTCTAGCCGTGATGACTGGAGTAAGTTCCAGAGGGTTAAGGTCTTGCACCAAAACTGAAGCACTTTTGGGCCTCTCTTCAGTTTCCCGATGTGAGAGAAAGGAGGCAGTGGAACTGGGTCCCTAGATGGGGCAGGTAGCTTCTTGGGGTCAGAGGGCAAGACTGAGGAAGAATGGGAAACCAACCTCTCCAACAGGATGACCAATGTAGAGGGAACCACAAGCTTTCGTAAAGGATGAGTCTCTACCAGAGAATTCAGTCTCTGCCATGGCGACTGACCGCCTTAGTCTGTCAAACCACGATGACTTTTCTCCCATACCTGATAGGTTCAACGTGTCCTGAAGGCGGCCAGGTGGAGAACGTTTCCTCAGAGGGAGAGGCCTCGAAACCTGGAACTGTAGAGAAGTTGTAAGAGGAACAGGCATCATCTGGTCCTCCCTTTGAAGGCTTCATAGAGCAATCAGGAGAGATCAGAATGTCTGCATACTTATACAGTGGATGTTGGAAACCGTCAGTTAAAGGGACGGGATGTCCACTGGGTACCGTTGAGGTCGACGGCCCTTGAGGGGGTTCTTCACTCGTGAAAATTCCTGATAACCTCGCAGATGCACGTGAATGCGTGCGCGGAACATATAATTCACGCGCAGGCGAGCATGATTCTCAAGTCAAAGACGGTGATCGTGGAGAAGATGCCCTAGGGGACCTTCGGTGATAGGGTGAGCCGCGAACACGCACTTGAGATGAAAGGTGGTAGTGCATTGAGAAGGCAAGCATTGCACTGGCGATCAGTGTGTTTGTGAGTGTCGGAATGGTGAACCCCCAGAAAGTAGGCGACGCATAGGCGAACGACACAGGAGAGCGTCACATCAGGGATGATCATGAATAGAGAAGCGTAGGAGAGCGTCGGGCAGGAGATGTTCGTGATCCAGTACACGCAGAAGAGTGTCGTTCATGAGATGTTTGTGAACTAGGACCCACACGAGAGCGTCGCTCAGGAGATGCACTTGAATGAGGATGCGTAGGAGAGCGTCGCCGAGAGTGATGCATAGGAAAGTGACGCGTAAGAGAGCATCACGTAGGAAAGTTACACGTAGGAGAGAGTTGTGTGGGAGATCAAAGAGAGGACGAGTGAAGCGTTGGCGATCAACGAGCTGGAGAGTGTTGCATTGCAGGAAGATGACTATCAGCGCGATGAGATGATGAGTGATACGCTGGGGAGCGTTGCATCAGCTATCGGCGAGAAGGAGCTGGCGATCAACGAGCAGGAGACTGTCACGTGGAAGATCTAGAGCGTCGTCTGGAATGACGAGACGGCAAACAACACACGGGAAGGCCTTGTCCTGATGAGCGGCAAGCAGAAGGCGAGCGTGAAGTTGATGACCGACGATCAGAGGAGCGTTGACAATCACAAGATAATCGATGATCCCAAACAGGAGAATGACGAGAAATGAGTCAATCTCGTGAACTGTAGCGCTGCCTGATGGATGACATTCGAAGAGGACTACAATCTCTGGAAGACGATGAAGTCCAAGGATGGTGGGAGGACTCATTGTCAGCAGGAAGACGTCGAAGGGGCTGCGAACGTGTGTGAAGGTACAAACACCAGCTGGCAAGGGCGAGAGATGGACTTCGCAGACAGCCAGCGCATCCACAGAGGAGAGCAGCAACAGGAACAGGATCCCTCTGGACACCACGCTGAAGGAGTGCTAGTAGGTCTTCCTTGGAAGGAGGCCCAGCCACTTCCAACAATGGCCAATCCTGCAGCACCTCTGTAAGTGAAAAAAGCTTGCCCGATGGCAGGGGCACAAAGGTGCTTCTCTAGAGCAAGAAATAACATCTCCGGTAGCCCAAAGTTTCCAAGGAGTTATACGGTCTGCGCTCCTACTCGTCCAGCCCTCAGAAGTCAGAACAAGGAGGAGCTTTGGAAAGAGGTCAGGGGGTGATAGAAGTTTGAGGTTTCTTCTCCCTTGAGGAAGACTCCAAGGGCGAAGTGTCTTTCTTCAACCTTTCCCACTGGGAGGCATGCCACTCCCTACACTCATTGCAGGTGGAGCCTTGCATACAACACCCTCTACAGGTCAGATACAGAGAGTGGGGGTTGGTGTCGACCGAGGACATGAAGGTGCCTCAAGAGAGCCCTTAAGGTCCTAGACATACGACATGAGGAGTGTCAAGAACAATCACACCCGAAAGAAAGTAAAAATAAAAACAATGGTCTATATGGCCAAGTCTTTAGGAGCAGAGATTGGAAACGTCCGTATTCTCCCAAGCCAAAAGAATAAGTGGTGAGATATTAACACTGTGTGAGTGAGTGGCGGTACCCGGTGAGAGTGAGAACAGGTGTAAGAAATGAGTTAGCAGCTAGAGTGGATATGAATGTGTTGAGGTGGTTTGGCCATGTTGAGAGAATGGAAAATGGCTGTCTGCTAAAGAAGGTGATGAATGCAAGAGTTGATGGGAGAAGTACAAGAGGAAGGCCAAGGTTTGGGTGGATGGATGGAGTGAAGGAAGCTCTGGGTGATAGGAGGATAGATGTGAGAGAGGCAAGAGAGTGTGCTAGAAATAGGAATGAATGGCGAGCGATTGTGACGCAGTTCCGGTAGGCCCTGCTGCTTCCTCCGATGCCTTAGATGACCGCGGAGGTAGCAGCAGTAGGGGACTCAGCATTATGAAGCTTCATCTGTGGTGGATAATGTGGGAGGGTGGGCTGTGGCACCCTAGCAGTACCAGCTGAACTCGGTTGAGTCCCCTGTTAGGCTGGGAGGAACGTAGAGAGTAGAGGTCCCCTTTTTTTTGTTTTGTTTCATTTGTTGATGTCGGCTACCCCCCAAAATTGGGGGAAGTGCCTTGGTATATGTATGTATGTATATGTATATTGTCAATGGTACCAGTAAACTGTATGAGAAAGTGATTGCACCAACTGTGATGTATGGATTGGAGTTGTGGGGAATGAAAGTGACGGAGACAAAAATTGAATGTGTTCAAGATGAAATGCCTGAAAGTAAGGCTGGTGTATCTCGATTCGATAGACTTACAGTAGGGTCCCGAATTATGCGAGAATTTGGTCGATTAATGACCTCGTGTAAATGGAAAATCGCGAATTTCGAAACACACAACTAACAGAAATAATTCCATTGCGGCCATGGCAACCAGCAATTTGCCTATTCAAATGTGTTTACTACCCATTTCCAATACTTTCTTTGTACTATACTGTATTTCTTTGTAATATCAAATTGTTCTTGTAAATAAATAAAACATTTAATATACTTTAAAGTTCTAATAACTTGAAAAATGGTTAAAATTACAACCAGGATAAGTGTAAACACCATATATTTCCCGTTATAACACAACCCAAAATACAGACAAATTTTAATGTTTGTCATATTTATTGTATAATACAACTGGTGAATAGCAAAACCATCACTTTATAGACTAGCTTGTTGTATGATTGAAAATCCAGAATTATCAAAATAAAGACAATTTTATATCATGCGTTTCCTAAACACGCTAAAAAGCACAATAGAAAACGACAACCAATGTTTTGTTTACGTTTATCTCTGATTACAACGAAGAAACAAACGCATTTATACATCTGTGTTTTTGAATTGACAGCAATTTTACCAAGTATAGATTATATGTTGAATTTGTTATTACCAATGTTTTAATTATTTTTTATTAGAACTTTCAAATAAATGAAATGAATGCCATTTATGAAATGTTTTTCTTTATGATGCCGCCTGAAACGGAAACCTTCCATTTGTTTACACTCCATCTTCGATCATAATAAACAAACGAATGCATTAAACACACATGATCTAAGTCATAACTAATGATATTACAAACCTTTAGTAAACATTATGTTATTACAAATATTTTACTTACCGTATCCATATAAATTCCTAAATTTGTAGCAAAGCTGGAAATTTTTTTTTCCTTATGCGTTTTAATCCACAATAGCAAACTGCCGCTAATGACAGAGTGATAACTTACGATAATTCTAAACTGTTACGAAAGATAATTGTCCTTTCCATATCCAAAATACTTTTCCTAACTTCAGTTATAAGTCAACTTGTACCCACCTCAATTATGGATCCATATGCAAAAAAGCTAAAAGAAGAAAGTACTAGGCCTATTTTTAAAGTCACCGAACAATTAGGTTACCGCTATAACGTTCGATGTGAGAGAGAGAGAGAGAGAGAGAGAGAGAGAGAGAGAGAGAGAGAGAGAGAGAGAGAGAGAGAGAGAGAGAGAGAGAGAGATGGTTTTAAAGTACTAAACAATAAATATGATAGGTTATAACACATTGGTGTTTATGTAATATTAACTGTATAGATGGTTTGAATAAGTTAAGAAATGGTGTAAACAATTCTTTGTTATTGTATTCGCGCGGAAGCTAGACATCAGCTGATGTGATCACAGCCAAAAGTAAAACAAAAATAAGTTAGCAATACTCGATTTTTAAAACACACCCGAAATTTAACAACATAAGTACATGTTTTATTATAGCGCAATTGACATTTAAAGAGTAAAAATTTTCTGGAATAGAATGGTGTTTCCTAAAAAATAGTGGTTTGCGGACGAAATCGGTTACCGTATTTTAAGCTATGATTGAAATGGATGTATACACGGTATAATTTTTTCGTTTTGTATTTAATTGACACTTCAAGAAAACCGATTTTGGTTTCTTCATCTATTTGTAAGTATTGTATAACGAGAGAGAGAGAGAGAAAGAGAGAGAGAAAGAGAGAGAGAGAGAGAATCAGCTGTTGTAATTGAATGTCGTGTTTTTGTTTCGTGTACCCCCTGAAGCGAGGAATTGATCGCCACAACTAACAATATTCATGTTAATTTTATTCTTAAACTCAAGTTGCCATATGTGAACTATGGTTTTATTTCTTACGGAGAGAGAGAGAGAGAGAGAGAGAGAGAGAGAGAGAGAGAGAGAGAGAGAGAGAGAGAGAGAGAGAGAGAGAGAGAGAGAGAGAGAGGGATTTCTGCCATCAAATCTCTCTCTCTCTCTCTCTCTCTCTCTCTCTAGATTTTATTTTACCGTCTACTCTACAAAACCAATGTTTGCAAATCAAATGTATACTGTTTAAAATATGACAAAATATTGACGACTCATTACCGAAGTTTAGGCTATTCACTGCCGATAAACGAACCCAGTCTACTCGTGAAAACCTTGAACGCCCAGAGGGAAAAATAAGGCTTTTAAATATACTGTACTAAACAAAAATAATGCTTTAATATACCATCATTAACACTACCATTACAATTATCGTAAGGTTGGAGAAAGATAAAGATTGCCGAGAACGTAACCACATTTCTGTTTACATTTTGTCAGCTGGACTCGCACAGTTAACAGTTGATTTCATTGTTGATGTGGAATTTTATCCTTAAATAGGCTATTCATTATGAAATTATGTTAATGAAATGTAATGTTAATATTGTTTTGTAACATTTATTATAAATCACCGTATTTAGGGCTACCAATATACTTAAAAAGACAATAGATTTGATACATTTTGTAGTGCTTGACTCGCGAACTTTGAACAGCCTCGCAGATACAGAAAATCTATTTTTGAAAAATAGCGATCGCGGAAAAGGGGAATCGTGTAATTCGAACACGCTTAATTCGGGACCCTACTGTAGGAACAAAGTAGTGAGGGTGAGAACAGGTGTAAGAGTCTAATTACCAGCTAGAGTGGATATGAATGTGTTGAAGTGGTTTGGCCAGGTAGAGGGAATAGAAAAAGGCCATCTGCTGAAGAAGGTAATGAATGCAAGAGTTGATGGGAGAAGTACAAGAAGAAGGCCAAGATTTGGGTGGATGGATGAGTGAAGAAAGCTCGGGGTGATAGGAAGATAGATGTGAGAAAGGCAAAAGAGCATGCTAGAAATAGGAATGAATGGCAAGCGATTATGACGCAGTTCTGATAGGCCCTGTTATTTCCTCCGGTTGCCTCGTAACGACTAAAGTAGCAGCAGTAGGGAGTTCGGCATAAGAAGCTTCGTTTGTGGTGAATAACAGAGGAAGGTGGGCTGTGGCACCCAGGCAATAGCAACCAAGCTCAGCTGAATCCCTTATCAGGTTAGGAGGAGCTAAAAAGAAGAGAGTTCCCTTTAGTTCTTTTTTTTTTTTGTCAGCTACCCCCTCCCCAAATTGGGGGAAATGGCTTAGTAGTAGATAACTAGTTAGAAATTACATTTACCATGTACAAGTCCTATAAGGGGTGTTGAAAGCCCTCGAGAAGGGAGATGATGTCCTTCTTCTCTGACTCCCTAGGTTTTGCTACTTTGGAAAGAGCAGGAGGAACTTCTGCCACATTGGTACAGGGTTCTGGCCAGCTCAGCTCTATAGGCGAAAGCTTATAGTTACAGTATATGTAAACGTGACTCCCCTCGAGGACTTCGATCCCGTTTGTACAAGGATGCACCTTACCCCCAAGGAGGAGTGCTTGCCATTTAATTCCTTTTCCTCCTCTTAGGAATGATTGAAATCAATCCTAACCTCTCCAAGACTGGGTCTTGGTCAGTAGGTGCCTTGGTCTACAGGTACTTGTGATAGCTCGAAGACACCTGAGGCTTGGGAGCGGCTAGATGAGGAGTTTGCCTAGCGTCACTGCTATGCCTGGACTCAGATGGGCCATTATTCCTTTGGGAGGATTTCAGCGGGATGGTGGGAATGCAGGGGGAAGGAGCTATATGGTAACGGGGGGTTGATCCTTAAACCGCCTGGACAAGATCCAGGAACCATGGATCGTCCGTCGAGTACGGCATCGTTCCTGAATGAGCACCCCGTACCTGCTTCCTAGACTTAGAGGGAGTACCCTGGAAAGGAAGGGGGAGAGAGGATAGAAGCTCATGCCCTTCCTTGTACAGTACTTGTCTTCCCTTAGGAAGTCGGGACAGCCAACCTGTCCTACCCCCATGAACAACCTAAGAAGGAAAACCTACCATCCTTTGCGAAGGAACTAGCCGTTCCTCTCCCAAAGTAGACCAACTATAAGGTGAGCTCTGACAAGAGGCACTTGAGCGTGCACCCTTATCAGTTTGCACAGGGAAGATGTAGTATACCTGTGCATTCTCCCTTTCCGGCATTTAAGAAAGGTAGAACTCACCTTTCCTCAAGACAAGGTTTCTAGTGCTAGCAAGTCTACATGGTAGGACTCACTAGAACGAGCAGTGGGTGTAGCAATAGTGTGCTCGCCATCCTCCTTCAGAGGAGCTTGCCCTCTCTCCTCGCTTGGTGGTAGGATCAGCAACACTGTGCAAGACTCTTCCGCTGGAAGTTGGTCAGTGCACTTGCTCACTAGCACGTCTAGAAGATAAACTCTTCTACGTACAATACAGTACTTGTCTTTTCCCTAACAGGAGAAAGATGTGCTGTCTTCCTTTCCCCTAAGGGAGAGGATGGGCAGGTGGTTGCTGAGCACTTGCATGCAGGCAGCAAAGCAGGTTCCTCCTCATGAGAAGACCACAAGAGCAAGCTCGCTAGAGCTTATCCTTACATAGTGTTTAGCGCTAAGTTGTGTTCTACGGACATGATGACAAGGAAGAGTGATCGCAGGCAATTGCCTCCCACCATCATCGTCCAGCTCCAAAAAGCTGCATTCTGATGAACTAGAACAGGGCATGGATGAGTCCAAAGCACTTTGTTGGAATCCCTGGGGAGGAGACCACTCAGAAGGCCGTCTCTCCCGCGGGTAGGAGGGACGATCAATCTATTTTTCTCCTGTCTGCAAATCTCATCGTGGGCGAGGAGCTTGATGAGTAGAAGATAGTGAAGGGGATCTATCCCTCAAAAGGGAAGAGCGGCCCTCCCTCAGAAGAGAAAGTTGTTCAACACCTGAAGACCTCTGGAAAGCACACCTCATCTCTCTTCCGGCTTAGCAAACTCAGCCAAAAAATAAATTCCATTAACCACCCTTGGGATGTAGCCGAGTTCACCTTGACAAGTTACTCCGAGGAGTGCTCGTCAGCAACTAACTACTCGCATAAATTTGTATTAAGAAAAATCACTTACAATTTCAAATGAGTTGAATATGGTTAAAGACACTAGCAGTAGATCTGGATGTTGAGGAGCCACTGACCTACTTATAATCATACTAAATTAGGAGTTCTGTTAGGATTAAATTACTTACTTCAAAACTTGCACCATGCACTAATTTTAGCTAGATCTCTATCAAGGAATTCAGCAACCACAGGTCTACAATCAGAAGATGAAAATGATGGAGAGAGATTAGCATCATCTGAATATACAATCGTGTATCCTGGACCAAACCACACATGCATACATATTAGTATGAAAAGTAATAAATGGGCTAAGCACACTAGCCTGAGGAACACCAGATATTACAGCCCTATAGTCACTATGGTGCTCATTAACTACTCCGTGTAATCTATTACTTACAAATTCTATAAAGATGCTCAGAAATGACCCAACTACTTCCATCTGCTTAAACTTAAAACAAGCACCTCATGACTGACATAGTCAAAGGCAGCACTAAAATCAAGGCCAATTATACATACTTCCTGACCACAATCAAAAGAATTTCTGATTTCTGTACAGCCTTAGAAATTATTAAAAGGGCATCACATGCTCCAAAGCTTTTGTGAAAGCCTAACTGCAAGCTAAAGAACAGGTGATTACCTTCAGCATAGCTATTTAAACATTTGGCCAAAGGACGTTCAAAAACTTAAGATAATGTGAGAGTTGTGAAAGTTGCACAATAATCAGCAGGGATAGAACTCCCAGACACAAATATATCTAATGGAGCAATATTACTAATCCACCCCAATCCCCCCAAAAAATAGGCAAAAATAGCATCATCTTGCTAACTTGTAAAAAATAAAACAACTTTGGAACTAAGCACAGTGGGATTCCGAATCAAAACCAGTAGGCCCCAGATCAAGCCACAATTACTGTGCGAGCAATTTCAGATAAAAACATAAAATTACTGATTACGTGACCAAGGGATAGAATTTTGAACGGGCCCACAGTACTGAGGTATCAATAGCAATTGTGTAGTCCCTTCTGTCCTAGCTTGGGTGGAGCAGGGGTTTGACTGCTGATCTATGTATTTAAGTTTGGTCTCTAGGACATGTGCAACCCCACAACCTTCTTGACTCTGCTGTTCATGAGCAACATTTCAATAGCACATAATCACTCCAGTCTTTAATGCAGCGCTGCTACACAAAATGAAAAAGATCCCTATTTTCAGGACCTGTCACTCCAGGGGATCAAGCCGCAACCCATGTAAAAAAAAAAAATAAATTAAAAAAAAAGCAATTTCAGCATTCTTAAAATAGCTTCTCCATCAACAAAAGTAGTGGCAATTCCCATACACAGCACAGCTCAAAAAACCATGGATAAGAAAACTATGAGTATCTGCCCCTGCCCTTCCTCAATGATACACAACTGCTGCTTCTTGCCTTCAGCTCTTCTTTATAGGGTGACTGTTTCTAGTCAGCCTTCTCCATCTTTCTCTACCTTGTATATCTTGTTCTCTTAGACCCTTTCCCTTCACCTCATTCAATAGAGTGTAATTTATCTTTCCACCTGAGCTTTGACCTTCCCCTTTCCCCTACTCCTGCCCTTCACCTCCATGTTCATAGCCCTTTTACATACATGTTCATATTCTATCCTCATGACATGACTGGGCCTAAACCATTTCAGCCTTCTTTCCTGGGCTTTCTTTGAAGCCTCTTATACTTTGACTGTCCCCATGATCAATTCATAATGGACATCTTTTTTGTGACACCACAGCCAACTCAGCATTCTCATCTCGGCCACTTCCACTCTTCTTTTTGGTTCTTTCTTAATTGGCCAAGTCTCTGCCCCATAGAGCATGGCTGGTCTAACTATTGTACTCTTTTATAAACCTTTCCCTTAACTTTTGCACCGATCCTCCTATCACAAAGTATCCCCAATGACTTTCTCCAATTCATCCATGCACACTGAATTCTCTGACAGACTTTTGCATAGTGGTGGGGAGAAGCAACAGCCCCCCATGCTCACTCACAACTTTTTCACTTTGATTACAGACAGGACTTCGCCTAGGAGTTGGTGATGGCAAATAAAAAACATATAAGAAATATACAGGTTTGTATTGTCAGAAAAAATGAAAATCATTTCCAAATTTGTGATTTGCTCCTACATAAGAATGCAAACCCTATGTTCTTTTACATAGGAAGACACACTACAGTAGATGGAAGCCCCTTCAATTGGCCGAAAATTTTCCCAGAATTGTAGCATACGTGCGTGAAAATGTGAGGGATGTGCATTCTGACACCTCGTGAACCAGTGGTTTTAAAATACCAATAGGTTGATGGTACGTAGTAAAAGTGAATATGAGCGTAAGAACAAAATAGTTACTGTCAATGGGTTTGTGCTTAATGTATACATAAATCATCTAAACTACCCCTCGTAAGGAGATTGGAGACATGACTTGAATATAAATATATTCTAGTTAGAAGCTAAAGAGGGGATTGCCTGCAGTCATAGTTCTAGCAGACAATCTCCTGATGCTATACCACATGAGAGGGTAAGATGAAAAAAAGAAAAGGCCAACCATCATTTTACATTTATAAAAGACTTACACTGTTACTACTGCCCTTGAACGATTGCTAATACTGTAATCATGTGAGGAGCTTAGACAGCTATACCAATTTCAGTCCAATTACCACAGGCCTTATCACAAAGATGTCAAAAGACCTGTCGGTCATGTCTTGCAGGTAATGAGTAGTGAAGGTGGCTTGTCGTGTCCATTCCCCTACTTGGAAAGACTGTATCACAGAGAGGTTCTTGAATGCCTGTGATGTACTTATGCCCCTGACATCATGAGCAGTAGGTTGAGAACTTTGACGTGAAGGGGAAGGATGGACAGATTGGTCAAGAGGCGATGGTGTTCCTCGTAACCGTTTTCTTAGCCTTGCTCGAACTAACGAACAAGTGTCTAACCTGCAAGTCACAAAAGCAGTTATTCAGGATCATTAACTACCTCCCAAAGACTTAAAATCTGGAAGGAACTGAACCTGGGATAAAAAACAGCCAGATTTTGACCCCTATCAATGAACACGGACGAAGCCAAATGTAACCTCTCCCCATCGCCTTGAATGGGCGATGTCGTAAGCAAGACGATGCAACTCGCTTACCCTCTTGGCAGAGGCTAAGCGAGAAGGAAGACTTTTAAGTGCGAGATTACGGTTTGAAGCCTAACGTAAAGGCTTGTAATGTGCTCCTTCCAAGGAACGGAAGACTTTCACCTCATTCCACGAAGGTGGTCTCTCTTCTGACTGAGGTCAAGATTATTCAAAACTCCAAATGAACATAGACAGCTCTAACGACAAAGAAATATCTAGCCCCTTCAGTCTAACGATCTGACTCAAGGCTGAGCAGCAACCTTTCACCGCTGAGACAGAGCAGAGCTTTTAGGGGTAGAGTGGAGAGACAGCTCTTCCACAACACAAACAAAAGAAGATAACCCACTTAGCTTGGAAGACAGAGGTTGAGAACCCCCTGCGATACCCAGACATGTATTCCCACTGTTCCCAAAAAGCTTCTCTCTAAGAGATGCTGGCTAACCTCCAGGTGTGAAGACGTAGGAATCCCAGAGCCCAATGGTAATTCTTGGCGTGATGTAGCAGTAGGAAGTCATGTAATAGGGGTAGCTCCCTCAAGATTTCTGTCAGTAGCAGTAGAAGGTTCAGGAACCATTCTACCTGCTGCCAAAACGGTACTATTAATGTCATCAATAGATTGGTTGAACAATCTCACCCTGTTGAGGATCCTCCTCATTAGGCAGAACAGGGGAAATGCATACACGTTTAGGTAGGTAATCGCTCAGATGTCCTGTAAAAGCTGATTGTGCGTCTGGTACCGGAGAACAGTACACCATAAGCTTCCAGTTCAGAGATGTTGCAAACCGATCTATCGTTTGTGAACTCCACAAGGTCAAAACTTCGTTCATTATCCGAGGATCCAAAGAACATTCGGAAGCTACGATCTGGGCCTTCCTGTTCGATTTGTCTTCAAAGATTTTTTTTTTCTTTTTTTTGCCAGGGATGAACCTGGCTGACAGGAATATTGCATTGTATTTTGCCCATTGTAGTATTTCAATGGGTAGCTGGCAAAGATGATGTGAAATAGTACCTCTGTTTGTTTAGACATGTCACAAAGGTCGTGTTGTCACTTATCAGCACTAACTAGTAGCCTGAAAGGAGAGGTGTTAGAAATGTTAACGAGCAAGGGGAGTTGCTTTCAACTCCAGGAGGTTTATGCAGCAATGACAGTCTGACTTGGGCCATAGCCCAAAGATCACATGGTATAGCAAGTGAGCACTCCACCCCTCATGATGCATCAGTGAAGAGAATCAAATTGGCAGAGGGGAAATGAAGATGTACCCATTTGAGAAGGTTTGAATCCAAAATCCTTCAACTCAGAACTTTCTTTTGCTCTGATCCTACAGAATGAATGTGCTTAGAGGATCTCAGCTTTGAGACTAAAACGTTTTCAGTTGCCACTGAAGAGACCGCATAGGACGGCAACTGTTGGGTACCATGCGTACCAAGGAGGCTGGTGACCCAGCAAGAGCATCTGATCCTGAGACTTCAGAGGAGGCTGCCTCTATAGCAGTAAAGGTGTTCACTATTATCAAACCTAAAGAATAAAAAAGACATGATATAATCAAGTTTCCAATACCAGGAATAAAACCAAGAGTTATTTTTAATGTCACAGCCAGTTAGGAAAGTGGAAGGAGACGTCTGTCTTCAACCACAGCCGAGATCAAAGTGGAGAAAGTATAAGTGAGTGGGGGGCAGTGCTTCTCCCCGCTACCACTGGTAATGACCAGACGGTTGTTGACACTTCAGTAAAGTTTAGCTATATGCCAGCTTGTGCTGCTATCATCTTCCTATGCAAAGAACGTAGGGTTTGTAAACTTGTGTAGAAACAATTAAAAAAACCAGTATAATATACACCTCAATCTATTGATTTTGTCATTTTAGGCTTGACAAAAAAAAAATATTCTCTACCTCATAATATTTATCACTGAACTGAATATTAAAATTGGTTATTACAATGTACCAGTACACAAATTTCAGTTCAAATCAACAATTCTATAGCACTACAGTACTTCTGGGGCTACAATTCCCATAAAGATATGAAAGAAACAAGTGCCATTGTATTACCTCCATACTAATGGATTACATGTTACTAAATCTCCATTGGAAAATTCTACACCTAGGAGAACAAACAAAAACAGTACTACCTTCCCAATAAGCCCATAAAAACAAACATATCACACTATAGAGAAACCAAAACATACCAAGAAAAACATACACCAAGCACATTCAGTATAAAGAATCCGTCACGGTTCAAAGAGATCCTTCCGGGGTTGCACTAGAAGAAAAACTATGTCACTCAAACAAAATGTAGCCACTGTGCAAGGCAACCATCCAAACTTCTCTCAACACACTGACCTGTATATTGTTCATTGCAAATCAATCACACCTATCTCTCCGTTGAATACGCAAAGTAATTCGTATACAATGGATCATCATATACCTGAAAGAAAAACATCATTAGAAGGGAAGTATAAAACAGGTGTATACTGGATTACTGGCAATAC
>NC_090763.1:46497483-46527483 GCF_036898095.1 Palaemon carinicauda
ACATTTGAACGCAATGAACTCCAACGCACTTCTCTTGACACGAACATAGAGTTAGATAAATAGTACTCAATTGACTAGGGTGGGTCACAACTAAGGGAGAACGGAAGGGAGCGCTCAAGCAACTGCTTCATACTACATATCGAGAGCAAACAAGGTAACACTTGAGGCGTTATCTCCTTTAGAGGGAAAAGAGTGCTGTGAATATATATATATATATATATATATATATATATATATATATATATATATATATATATATATATATATATATATATATATATAGTAGGTTGGTAAGAGTAAAGAATTATTTGGTCCTTTGACTGGCCAGGCAGTATTACATTGAACCCTTATCTCTAGTTACGGCTCATTTTCCTTTACCTATATATACACCGAATAGTCTGGTCTATTTTTTCCACATTCTCTTCTGTTCTCATCCACCTGACAACACCGAGATTACCTAACAATTCTTCTTCGCTGAAGGGGTTAACTACCGTACCGAAAATGTTCAATGGTTACTTTCCTCTAGGTACGGGTAGAAGAGAGACTTTAGTTATGGTGAGCAGCTCTTCTAGGAGAAAGAAACACCAAAGTCCAAAATCAAAATAGTGTACTTTAGTCTTGGGTAGTGCCATGGTCTTCCACTGTCTTAAGAGAGAAGAAAAGAGTTCAGAGAGAGACTGACTTTGAGTTTAGCCAGTGTGTGGAATGCGTACACACTCAACAAGGATTCGTCTTGCACAGTTGCCACTGATTGAGCTCTGATTATTGATAAGGTCGAAGTTAATTCTTCGCCTAGAAAATAAAGTTGCCAGAGACTTCTTTTTCATTAATATTCTTGCGAGATACCAAAACTCGTATACGCAGATGAGCAACTTGGTGGAGTAATGAGAGCTGTGGATGTGGAGGAAATGCCACACCCCCCGCCCCTAAATCTCGATGAAGTCACTGGCAACAGGGTGCCGGATTGTGTTGAAGGCGAAGGAGTACAAGCTTTCTTCGGCTTTTACTCCTGATGCCTGGATGTTGATCTTACTGGAGTTAGTATGGACCGGCAGGGTTCACTTGCCTTAGTTAGATAGGTACTGCGCATCACAAGAGACTGGCTATTCTTTGACGTATATAGCCAATGAATCCTCTATGGATTTAGTCAGTCATGGAAAGAGATGACGACGGAGTGGCCCCCAGTCCCGGGCGTAGCGGGGTGCTAAGAATCTCCCGCTTTATGAATACTAAAGAAAAATTTAAAATAGGTAACTGGAATGTTCATCTTAAATGTTAAAAAATAACATTGGTTCTTCAATAATTCATTTTGAATATTTTCAACATTCATTTCTCTGAGGCACTTTGCAAACTCTTCTCTTGCGCCAATGAAGTTACTACCCTGATCTGAACGCAGTTGTGTACAATGGCCTCTTGCTGCATTTTCAGTATATTTATCCTTAAATTTATCAGCAGCAGCTTTCAAAGCATAGTTTGCAATATATGGAGAGCTTTTAGCACGAAATAAATGAACATTCATCCTATATTGAACAATGCCATCTTCTAAATCATCATTATCAAACCACAGAAATCGGAAATCACTTCTCTTGCATATCATTTGACTATCTGTGGCTAAGAGTATCGCTTCCTCCACTGTAGCTACAGACTTTAAGCCATCAACGTAAAAGTCTTCTTTAGTGAATTTTGCAGCATTTTCAGTATATTCATCCTTAAATTTATCAGCAGCAGCTTTCAAAGCATAGTTTGCAATAGATGGAGAGCTTTTAGCACGAAATAAATGAACATTCATCCTATATTGAACAATGTCACCTAAATCATCATTATCAAACCACAGAAATCGGAAATCACTTCTCTTGCATATCATTTGACTATCTGTGGTTAAGAGTATCACTTCCTCCACTGTAGCTACAGACTTTGCGCCATCATCAACGTAAAAGTCTTCTTTAATGAATTTTGCTGCATTTTCAGTATATTTATCCTTAAATTTATCAGCAGCAGCTTTCAAAGCATAGTTTGCAATCGATGGAGAGCTTTTAGCGCGAAATAAATGAACATTCATCCTATATTGAACAATGTCACCTTCTAAATCATCATTATCAAACCACAGAAATCGTAAAAGATTTGTGTTCGCCATTTACTCAAACTTGGTGATACATTGCTTCTACATCACAAGTAAATGCAACACGATGATTTATAAATCTACACGAAATACCAGATAGATTACTTGACAAGTCTGGTCCCTGAGGCAAACAATCATTCAAATTTACATTTTTATACATAAAATACAATCAAATACAACTCAGATTTTGTCAGGCTTTCAAGGATGAAAAACTCCATGATGTGGAATAAACCTAACCTTTCCATTAGAAAGGTATGTTTCATTTAAAGGAACTCTTTCAGCATAAGCCTTGCCTATCATATTCTTCATGAAAATCATGTGATAATTTTTCATTCTGACATTCTTGTGAAGCCTTTGCTTCAGGTTGGTTAGTCTTTTCTTGACTATTAATTTATTATCTGGCAATGGAATTTTAAACTGTTTATTATCATTAATCTTAATACCATTGCTAACAATTTCAATAAACCTTCTTTCTTCTACTGACCAAGCTCTCTTCATCACTTACATTACTTATGAAATCAGATTCATACATCTCTTTTACCTTAATAGGTACTGTATAAATATAATTTGATCTCTTGGAATTTATTTCAATTTATTCAACTACAATTCGATTAACATCATCTCTATCTGAATTATTCTCTATGGTATTTTTACATTACCAATAATTCCCCATCCATAGGCTCATTTTCAGAACCAGGAATGATTTATAAGGGTTTGACAGCCTTTATACGGTTTATACATATCAATAGGCCTGTCTCAACGTCAGGCTTGTACTCCATTATTCTCCCCGCAATTTTCTGAAGATGAGGCCACCTTAAAGCTGAACAGTTTTGGGGATTTGTGCTCTTCTTGTAGGTATAGTTTTACCATAGTAGGCACATGGTAAAGTTACGGTACTGTTTTCACCTATGTCCGTAACTGATACACCACATATTTTAGTACTTTATAGCCTCTTCACCCAGCATAGACGCTATCTTGATGATAGAACTTTGGCCAGTGACATTGACGTCTTGCAGGTATAGTTTTTCTAGAGTAGGCACATGGTAAAGTTACGGTATTGTTTTCAACTGCCCTTAACTGATACACCCCTTATTTTAGTACTTTCTATGGTCTCTTCACCCAGCATAGTCGCTATCTTAATAGAACTTTGGCCACTGACATTGATATGTCTTAATACACTTTCCTTGATAAAACAATCATCTGACTGATGATGCAATACTGCATATACCATGACATTATTTGTATCCCTATGACTTAACCGAACTGGTACAATCACTGAATGAATATCAGCTGAAAATATCTGTTAACATTAATTCTATTAGTTACATCCTGTTCATGTTGGGCATCACCAGAACTTTGTCTTTTTATCAAACTTTCATCATGGAGAACTGTCGGGTGCCATCGCTTGCATTTAGTACATTTCCTTGGCCTTCTACAATACTTTGAATAATGAACAACCTTGAAGCAATACCTACACATTTTTTTTCTATCTGTCAAGTATTGATTTCTTTGAGGAAGATCAAGTCTTAAGAACTCAGGACACTTTTCCATATGAGTTTGTCTACAGTAATAACACGTGAAACTTACACGTTCATTTTACTCTCAGCTTGTTTGTCGTTCTTGGACTCATTTTCATCAGATTCATCATTTGTAACATTACTAACTTCATTCAATTTAGTAACAAAGGATGTGCGCTTCATAACCTTACTTTGTGGCTGTTTTTCTTTATGTGTAAATACTGTATCTTTCTTATTAAGTGCACTGTAAGATGATGTTGGATTACATGCCTTATTAACATTGTCTCTTATGAACCTTATAAACTGGTTTAATGTTTTTACTATTCTTAAAATATTTTATTTTTCCTAATTTCCTTTCCTCACTGGGCTATTTTCCCTGTTGGGGCCCCTGAGCTTATAACATCGTGCTTTTCCAACCAGGGTTGTAGCTTAGCATTTAATAATAATAATAATAATAATAATAATAATAATAATAATAATAATAAAAAGGATATTCCTCTTTATCAACTGTGATTCTTTTAGTTACTACACAGTTCTATTTTTCTGCAATTTGAGCTGGTAATTTCTATCACATAAGTCACTTTTCTTTGAGATCGTTAAGAACTGATAAGTACTTTATGATTCCCATGGCTGTTTTACAGTGTTCGAAGAAATCATAAAATTTTCTTAAACTTGAACCATCATTAATTATAATCTTAGCCCAACTTTCAAGCTTGCTTCTAAATGCATCTGCAACAATAAACATATTTCCAAATCTATCATGAAGTATCTTCTAAGCCTTATCGTAAGCCTCTTAAGTGTCAACAGAAATAAAATTATCAATGGCAGCTACAAAAGAAATAAAATTATCAATGACAGCTACAAAAGAAATAAAATTATCAATGACAGCTACAAAAGAAATAAAATTATCAATGACAGCTACAAAAGAAATAAAATTATCAATGACAGCTACAAAAGAAATAAAATTATCAATGACAGCTACAAAAGAAATAAAATTATCAATGACAGCTACAAAAGAAATCAAATTATCAATGACAGCTTTAAATCCGCTCGAGCCCTTTCCATTACATCGTGGTATTCTCTTTCTGTGCCTATCCTTTTATTTAACATTGATAACTTGGTCTGATCTTCATATGATATATTCTGGTAATTATACTTTAAACTCTGTACAAAGTCAACCTCTGGCCTTTCTGAATCTCTTAATTTGGAGAACGTCATGCTAACATTCTTCAACTCTTTTTGAAGCCTATTTGCAACTTCCAGTAGTAGGCCTATATTACAATAATTTTTCATCGTCATCATTATTTCAGCCTTCAAAAGTCCTTTGTTGGATGTAAGCCTTCCCCAGGTTCCTCCACAGGCCTCTATCGCAAGCTATTCTGTGCCACTGTTGCTTATGTTGGTCTAAGTCATCTCGCCAGCGGGTTTTTTGTCTTCCTCTAAATAACAATCATTTTTAGAAAGTGCCAAATCTGCTTCCTTAATTAATTTGCACAAGATTCTCTCTTGCCTTTTGAATTCATCTACCAGACGATCTAAATTAGACATCTTACCTTTTTTTTATTGTAATCTCACTCTTACCAGTGGGGGAATTATGCCTGGGCCTACGTCTAGATAATGCTTCCTTAATTAATTTGCACAAGACTCTCTCTTGCCTTTTGAATTCATCGACCAGACGATCTAAATTAGACATCTTACTTTTTTCCGATTGTAATCTCACTCTCTTGTCAGTGGGGAAATTAGGCCTAGGTCTAGATAAATGGGAATTAGGTCTAGGCCTACGTTTAGATAAATGTAAGTCTTGCTCTTCAACTTGGCTCAGATGTTGATCTTCATATTTGGCTTGTTCATCAAGCTCCATTTTGTCTTCGTTTGCAGAATTTTCACGTCTTCTTTGTAGTTTGCTTAGGTTTGGCTCCGATTCTTGGTCTGAGCAGTAGGTAAATATATGATATTTTACTTTCTAGCCAAATACATGAACCATATATTTTTTCCTACTCGCTATCTTGTGTTTTATACATTTCTGACCATGATTATTGGGGAAAACCACTCGTTCATGAGTTTTTGGACCCCCTTATATAAAGACAATTATGGGGGGACCCAGTGGGAAACCGGGATTTTTTTTTTTTGGGGGGGTGTCATAAATGAGTAATTTTTTTTTTGGGGGGGGTTGGGGGATGTCATAAACGAGTAATTTGTAGCAATGATAATGGTCAGAAAATACAAAATAAGCACAAGATAACCAGTTGGAAAAATATATGGTTCATTTAAGTGGCTGAAAACAGGCCAAAAACGTGATTTAAAACTTTTGTTATTTGTAAAAGGGTACAGAACCTAACAAACCCACCTAACCTAACCTAGTAGTTCTCAGGTCACAACCCTTAGATGGGGGTTTTCCTCTAGGAACCCCCTTCCCAGGTCACAACCGCTAGCCGGAACCCCCCCCCCCCCTTCCCAGGTCACAAACTAAAAGTAAATCACAAACAAATCCTTTGATTATGATAAGGTAAATCACAAATAAATCCTTAGATTATAATAAGGTAAATCACAAATAAATCCTTAGATTATAATAAGGTAAATCACAAATAAATCCTTAGATTATAATAAGGTAAATCACAAATAAATCCTTAGATTATAATAAGGTAAATCACAAAAAAATCCTTAGATTATAATAAGGTAAATCACAAAAAAATCCTTAGATTATAATAAGGTAAATCACAAAAAAATCCTTAGATTATAATAAGGTAAATCACAAATAAATCCTAACATTATAATAAGGTAAATCACAAACAAATCCTTACATTATTTAGAAGTAATTAAACAATAATTCCTTACCTTATGATTGACTGCATCGATTTTTTTTCTTGGCAATCTTTACAAAAGCTTTGCAATGGAAAATGTGCTGCTCTTCCTAAAAAATAAGTCAGAATTGGACTTTTGAGGCCTTTTTTTGCTGTTATCTTTTAATTTCACATGGGTAAATAGCTTAATACTAAACGGAAGCAATGGAAAATGTGCTGGTCTTCCTTAAACATAAATCAAAATTGGACCTTTGAAGCCTTATTTCGCTGTTTATTTTTGTTTAAATTCCACACAAGTAACAATAGCTTTACACTGAAGAGCATTTCCATCATAATCAATTGCCCACATAAATGAAATTACACTAAATGTTGAAATAAATTGACGTACTTCCTTAAAGTTCCCTCTTGGAGACGTCTATACGTGATGGTGGTTAAGTTGAAACTGAAGGCAGGGTTGCCAGGTTTTCCAAATGAGAAAAGGCCAACGTCTGATCAACTGAAGCTTTAAAAGGCCAACCTAATCAAGGAAAAAGGCCGAAAATATAGCATAAAAGGCTAACCAATTTCAAAAAGGCCAAATTTAGGTATCTAGCACGAAAAAGGACAATTTTGGAGTTTTTTGACGTGAAAAAGGCAAACCTGGCAACTCTGACTGAAGGGGAAGGTGGAAAAAAATGGTTGTTGTAGAACAACATCCGGGAACTTATGAAGAAGTAATTGTAAGTTTTTAATTGGTTTAAAAAAACACCAGACAGATACGTCATTGTAAATGCACAGAAACCAATTACGTCATTGTACATGCACAGAAACCAATTGCGTCATTGTACATGCACAGAAACCAATTGCGTCATTGTACATGCACAGAAACCAATTGCGTCATTGTAAATGCACAGAAACCAATTGCGTCATTGTACATGCACAGAAACCAATTGCGTCATTGTACATGCACAGAAACCAATTGCGTCATTGTAAATGCACAGAAACCAATTACGTCATTGTAAATGCACAGAAACCAATTGCGTCATTGTACATGCACAGAAACCAATTACGTCATTGTACATGCACAGAAACCAATTACGTCATTGTAAATGCACAGAAACCAATTACGTCATTGTACATGCACAGAAAACAAGCATGCGCAGTAAGTCCACTTCAGTCTAATGTAAACAATGGACTTGGAATGAAAAACATACTTCACATTTTAATAGACCGATACCTAAGTTATTATGCCAGAGTCCCTATTAAAACAAGGCTACTATATAGACCTTGTATTAAACATATAGAAATAAAAAAAAAATACCAAAACGAGCCAGTACTCGTCCTTTTCTTAAAACAAATTTCAGTTTCGCCAGTAATTAAAATATCTTATGTCTACCTAGCTGTACTTCTACTTCCTAATTCTGTTATTGTGACGGTGGCTCATTAGATTTTATTTATTGTTTTCAGCCCCTTTCTGTGTTTAATTCTCAAAATTAAGGAGAGTAACATCCCATGGTCTTTAATATAGTACATTCTGATCAAAACCATGAACCAGAGATTGAGATAACTGAAAATAAAAGAAAAACCTTTAAGGCTAATGCCTGTAGAGCTATGATTATATATATATATATATATATATATATATATATATATATATATATATATATATATATATATATATATATATATATATATATAAAACGAGTCATTTAATTTGATATAACAAAAAGAGTAAAAAATACGTATTCCACATCACTTAATGTAGCTTACCACAATTTTGGGGATTTGAGAATGCAGTTTTTTTGACAATGCCTCATTCAAGTTGGTAGACTGTATTTTAAGTACTGTTTCTCAAAAAAATATATCTAATATCAAACTGTGTATGTCTGTGACAGTAACTGGATTTGCTACCAATATGTAAGAAAAAGAGATGAACATGGACATGACATATAATGAGAATGACAGATAATAGATGGACATTTAGAATAACAGAGTGGATCCCTTGAGATTGTAAAAGCAGCAGGGGAAGGAAGAGAAGACGATGGATTGGCACACTAAGCAAGTGTGCGCATATATTCTTACAAAGCTGGTCTATTATAGAGTAAATATTTTATTCAAGTATTTAATTTGTGTATTCAAGAGATATATAACTAGCTTGTAAGGTGGGTCTCACTCATGCAGGTTTAAGAAATGTATGTAAATAACATAGGACTTTCGTCATTCATTTAATTGTATTTTCATTCAATTCAGTATATGTAAATTTAAGTTATTTTTAAGAATCAACTTTTTATTTCACATATTTTGTTACAAAGTCTTATGTAAGCTCGTTTAGGTATGCTGTATCACACACACGAAGTATGTATACGAGAGACTGCGTAAATTTTGTTCCCACACGATTAGAAGATTCTTGAAAGCTCCGAAGTTAGTTTTATCTTTTTTTTTAAGTTATGAGAAGTAGATGGGCGGAAATAGACGAGAGAGAGAGAGAGAGAGAGAGAGAGAGAGAGAGAGAGAGAGAGAGAGAGAGAGAGAGTTGCCTCGCCATTTACGCTGGAACTTGTCTACTACTCGACTAGTTGGCAACTTTGGCATCGTAAGCCTGCACCCCACGCTTCCAGTAGGCCGGACTGGAAGGTTCTGAAATTAATCTAAGTCCATTTATTAGACCCCAAGGAATGCATAAGAAAGCAGAAGAGATTCAGCCTATCCCTTTGAAAGAGCTAACGTCCTCTCTCTCCTTTCATGTGCATCAAGTGTGTGACCTCTCAAACGTGAATAAGGTTTTGATCCAACGTATATTGTATATAGTGTTTTTCAAACTTTGGTGGAATTTATTAAATGGTAAATCAAGTGTAGTAGGTTAATGTACTGTAAGTACTCTGTCATATAAATTTTTGTAGCTGGTCCTGTGAGATTTAGGTTGAACAGAGAAGTGTATTTATTTTGCTTAACTATTCGGTAACCTCGCGAGTGAACAAAAAAGATGTAAGTGTAACAGTTACATTTTTTAAAAATTTCATTTAGTTCTTAATCATTAGTGTTAGTGTTAACTATTTTCAATAATTATCAAAACTAAATATTTTTATGAATTCATTTCCAGTGAAACAAGCGCTTGTATAAAGTTTTTTTCGGTCTTTCTTTTGTTAGATTTTGAGAGATTTATTTATGGTGTTAATCCTTTGGTATTATTGTTGTAATTTATTATGAAATACATCTATTTTAATAAAGTGTGTATTATTTTGATAAGCATTATTTATTAACAGTGCTTACTTGTAATCCCTAACTAAGAACTGAAGTAAGAGGTTGTTTTTCAATAGTTCCAATTAAGTAATATTCCAGTTTTGTTTTGAGTATTACCTAAGCAACTTTTGGATATTGAATGTTTTTATATATTGCAGTCTGACGGTTGCATAAGTTTTTCCAGAGCTCAGGCATTAATTTTCATGTGTAACCGACTTAAGAAATATAAAAGTGAGTTTGGAACTCCGGAGTTTATGTGATTTGCCAGCCGCAATAATATATATATATATATACATATATATATATAATATATATATTACACATACATACAAAGATGAACCTGCCATCCTCACCTTGAGCCTCAAACAGATATCTATTCTTTCACCACTACAAGTGGGGCATTCAGTCAACAAATGCCTCGGTGTCAATGGTACCAAACAGTCGTCGCAATATGGGTGATGTTGGCCAGCCAGCAAAAACTAGTGTGCCAGCCAAGTGTGACCAATGCGGAGACGGCAAAGATTACTGTAGTCTCCCACTTTCGGGATATAACATTACTAATTTCTCTCATCTTATTTTCAAGAAAACCATTCTAATACTGTTTTTGAATTACACTGGTTGCCTATTAAAGCTAGATTAGATTTTAAAATGTATAAAAATTCCTGAAATTATTGAGACGGCAAGAATAATTAAGAGACGATTTAAAGTTACTGGAGCAAAAGATGTACGGTTTGACACAGGAGTCCTTAGCACAACTTGCTCCGAAGAAGTGCATATCGTCATCCTTACTCCGCGGCGAGTAACCAAACATTGTACAGTATAGGAAGATATGGCAGAGGTGGTGGGAGGGGCTTAACACAGGAGCTCGGAAATTGTGTCCAACTGTACTTCTACTGTAGATTCCAGAGCTTTTAAATATGCAGTCCAAAGACTATTTAATAAGCTCCTACTAGACAATGCACATTACTGTTCACTGTTTATACAAATAAATCTTTAAGGTCCTGAAGAGAAGTGCTTTTCTGCATGTGACATGACCATTAAAACAGCCCTTAGAATAAGTAAATTTCTCTCTAGAGTTTCTTTTCAACAATGATGAATCACAGTCTTTGTCACTAGCATCAACGTTCACAAAACCAAACTTATAATTGCTATCGGTCGCGGCAAGTAACACCGTAAGCAGAATCCTTTGTGGTTCCAAAAAGACCTAATGTCCCATGACTTTATGATTCTCTTGGTTATGCCATCCACTACCACTATACTATGTGGAAACAGTTTTCCTAAGGAATACAGCAAGAATAGCCTCCAGTCTTTCCTCAGATAATGGTTCAGGGTAACGCAAACTTACCGCAAAAACCTTGCACAATCTTTAATATGGGTGACAATCCCAGTCTATTTAGAGTACATAGTTTAGATAAGCAAGTGTTGCCTTTTCCTAGGGAGAAAAATAAAAAAAATTAGAGTACTTGTAAAATATAAACAATGACAATATTAAAAGATCAACAATTACTGTATGTATAAAAGGAATAACCATAGTCAATGGTAAAGTTTTCTTATTTAATTTCCTTTCTTTCTAGGTAATGTGGTAAGTATGAAGTGGACTAATGTCAGAGGCAGGTACACAAAATATCTGAAGAACCTTGGAGGAAAAAAACTGGATCCAAAGCAAAATCATCCAGAAAATATATATATAGTAACAGCATGTCATTCTTGCCAAAGAATTCCTCGAGGAAGATGACAGTTTCAAGTATAGTTGGAGAAGAGACTGGGGACAACCATGATGAAATGAATCGTGACACGCGCACACACATTGACAACAATGGTACTGAGGAATTTGATCAGCCCTCAACATAAACTAAGCGGAAAAGAAAGCAACAAAAAATGATTGACATAATAGTGAATTCATTCTTGCAAAAGCTGTAATCAACAGTGGATCATCACACTCGTTTCTTTAAAGGACCTTTACCAACAGTTCGTTAGTTTGATGACATGGAAACAATAGAATTCCAAGTTCAAATATTACAAATCATTAAGATTATCCAAGAATCTCAACAAACTCCCAAAGATCCTATGCAGTCTGGTCCAAACAGATATACCAGACAGCCATCTCATGATATATACTGTACTGTTATCCTGATCATATATTTTTCGTATTGATTGTTCTAGTAACTAAAAGGTCATGCCAACAACATTTTTCAAGGCAATGTATTTAAAGTAATAGATTTCAAAGATTAGTTGTTGATGGCTACCGTAACGACTAAAGGAATATATATCTTCGTGTTCAAGGTAATGTTCTCGGCCCGTTACTCTTCATTCTATGCTTGTGTGCTTTGGCCTAGAAAATCTCTTTACGTATGCAAATGAAGCTACAGTACTCTCTTTGCATCAGTTCCACCTCCTGAATGGATACTTACGGTTTCCTAATACCTTAATAGAGATCTAGCTGAAGTTTGTGCATAGTGTAAATTATGGGGGATGTTGAACCTCAAAAACTCAAAAAAGGAATAAAAGTACAGTATAGTAGGTTAGTAGTCAAATAAGTGGTACAAATATATGTCAAAAACTGTAGTGCCTCTAAATCATATCTTTTCATTGAAAGTCACTAACTATATTGTAGAAGACTTGAAATTTCAGGAGTGACTGGATTGCAACCTTACTTTTGAGAAGCACATCTGGTCTGTTTGCAATAGGAGATAAAATTTAAAGAGGTTGGCAGCAATAGGGAAGAAAAGGAAGAGTGCAACTAGAAGAAACTCAAAATCTCACTTGTTTTCAGTATATTATTCAATATATCAGAGTATACCAACACTAACTGTTAAAAAAGAATACTTTTGACACAATATTAAAACAATTTACAGCAAAATTTTAATATCAGCAAACATAAGAGATTTTGAATTCAAGATACAATGAATTGCTGCAATATTGAAGTCTTTATTTAAATTAGTTAAATTATATATGTAAGGTAAAGAACATTATCAATTGTCTCCTTTCTGCAGTTGAACTCATTCCTATAAGTTTTCTGTTAATTGGATATTTGGGCTACTGCGGCTCCATCCTTGGGAGGCCATTCCATGTCAAAATGCAACTGGTGGATAAGCCTGCAGTTGCACTCGGGAAGTAAATACAAAAGATTGGACAGCAAGATGAAAGAAAGGAAGTGCGGATGGAGAGGGCTAAAAATTGGGCTCAATAGGGTATGAATGGATGCTGCAAATTAGTAGTACAGAAAAACTTTATAAATATGAAGTCTCTGGAAAGCTGATACACAATGATAAATTCTTTGAACAGCTCTAATCCTTTGGAATTATTGGAGTGCCTCATTGGAATCCTACACTAGAGCACCTAAGGTCCATATTAGGAATACATCTTTTTTTACTTTAGGGCAGTGTTTCCCAACCTTTTTTTAAATTACCCCAAAATTTTATTTCCAACTAATCAATGACCCCATTGAACATATACCCGGTAACATCTGATGGTTTTTTGCAGCCACCTGATGAACTGTATGGATCACTGTACAGCACTGATGAACTGTATGGATCACTGTACAGCAATGTTAAAATTATTGATTTTCCTATAAAATAATTATTGCAGATTTTGTGTATGAATTATGGCAATAATTATGGGAATGTGAATAACTCAATTTCAGAACATCTTGATTACCCCAAAAATACGGGTCCATTACCCAGGGTTGGGAAACACTGCTTTAGGGACTTGGGGTAGTAGTAAGGGAAGAAAATTACCATTTATGTATAGGTGTGTCTTGTCCATACTCCTAGAGCAGCTTTTATGCCTTAGTATTGGTCGACACCCTGATATTGCCATTGATGAATGGGCTGTGGCACAAAGTATCCATTTGCATCAGGAGCCCCAGTAAAATTCAATAAAAATTGTTAACATTTATTTAACCTACTAATGACGCAAGCAAACAATCCTTGAAACGAAGGTTGCAACCAGAGTCAAATTTAGAAATTTCAAAGTGGCTTCTCAACCCACGTGGGCTTTGAATATTATTTACTATTTAACATCAACCTATATTGATTTCTGGCATATTCAAGTTTTTTATTTTCTGTGCAAGCCTATTACTAATAAATTTTCGAGACTTCTGCTTTTTACACATCCACAGATAGGTTTTAAGAGGATAACGCCAAAAACCAAACTCCAAAATGGCAACACCTCCTTTGCCATTCACAGAGGTAAAGGTAAATGAAACAAAGAACCAAGTTCAGTGTATTTAATGCAAAATTCTAAAGAAGCTATGATCTTGGTTAAATACACCTTTCAATTTGGGTTGACTTGTACATGAGAAACTCAAGTCTTTTTCCTTTATAAAAAAAATCAACCCAGAAGTCAAGTAATATATGTAATAAGATATAAATGAATACTTACTAGAACTAGATCACACTGCTAAATATTTATACATTCATAACACGGACGTTTCCAATGTCCCTGTTCCTTAGGCTATTCTCGACTAATTGAAACTTCCTGGGCCTTAATATATATCACATTTCTTCCTAAAGGCCTTATATATATACAGCAAAAAAAGGAGGCCAAATATACAGCATATGATTATGGAAGGTTTGGCTGGATCGAACTCTTCAATAAAAAGAAAAAAATAAGTTAATGTATACGGTTTACAGGGTATCACCATTATTGTTCTAAACCTTCAAATAATCTTTATTTTCTAAAACTTGTAAAGAAATCATATATTTCTGACAACACGATGAGCACACTGCAACCCTTATCGTGCATTTTCAGCCCTTCCGCTTTTAAGCTTTTGATGGTTAACTTTATATATTTATATATTTCTCCAGTGGATCTAGGGTCAGTTATGACCGTGGGAGGGATAGAAAAATAAAAACAAAAAGGAAGAGAATAAATGATTATTCCTAAGTTAAGAGAAGGCAAAGCATTATACAGTAAATGGTAGGTTTAAAAATTACTTTTTTTTTTACGGTTCAAGATTCAAAAAGATAAGACATCTTAAGGATGGGTGAAAAGCTTTCTAGTGCACATTGTGTGTAAAGACCTGTGTAAACCTTATATAACAGGCTTCATATAAAATGACACTTGTATCAGTGCAAATTCACTCTGTAAAATAAAAAACTAAGTAAAAAATTAACAAAATGGACCTCCACTGCAAATGAATACAAAGCTTCTTGATTCTTTTCGGTAGGATTGTATGTACTGTATATCTTCTATGCGAAGCCAAAGCCTTCCGCGCACTCATGAATTGCCTTTAGCAAGTAGTGACGGAGTTTATCGTAAGTTTCATAGACAGGCAAATCCAACTGGTTAAAACTGGAAAGGAAATAGGACAGAAATAAAAAACTTACCTATGCAATATGGATACTAATTTGAAATATTGTTATGCTAGTAATACAATAGTGAAAAATATATTTATATACTGTATAAGGTGCAATCAAAAAGGTATAAAATGAGTCTTTCAGTCGAGAAACATGCCAAGCGCCATTTTTAAAAAGTGTCAGAAATCGCGATTGAAAAATAATAATAATAATAATAAAAATAATAATAAAAATAATAATAATAATAATAATAATGATAATAATAATAATGATAATAATAATAATAATAATTATTATATTTATAATAATGATAATAAAAATAATTTGAAAATTGGCAATTTTTAATCACGATTTCCGACACTTTTTAAAAATGGCGCTTGGCATGTCTCTCGACTGGAAGACTCAAATGTTCTTGGGTGTAAATGAATAAAATGTAGTACAAGCATATGGGCATGCTATTTTGCTATTTGTCTGTGGGCCAGACTGCAAACAATTTTCTGAGCCAAGCTCGGAAAATTAGCATTGCGGATTTTTGGAATACTTCAGTAGACATCTGGCAAGGAGCTTGGCCAGATATTATAAGTGGAATTTAACTTTAATAGGAGCAAGATGTCACTAAAGAAGCCAAGATTACCTACAATGTACAATTCTCAAAATTTGTATAATACCCAAATTGTAGAGACTGTAAAATCTCCACCAAATTTATTCCAGGCATCACCATTAGATATCTGAATATTCTAGATTGGATTTTTTTATTTTGGCCATTTACATTAATGACTTCCTTAACTCAGATCATTCATGGTATATAAGATTACACTAATTGATAAAAATAAAACTTAGGTTTGGTAATTATGCTGACCACTCACACATATGGGGAGGAAGGTATTTAAACATTTAGTTTTACAAATGCATACGAGACTGGAATTTGGACAGAATTAAATCGATATCTGAATAGCATTTTTGAAAGATGAAAAATTTCTAGATTGTATATATTTCCTTTTCAGTATTTTTTTTTTTTTTTTTTTTGTAACTATGTGGCATGAGATAATTTAGATAATTCTATGAAATATATTGAATACTAAAAGATATTGTTAAGAATCAACTTAATGTCTACGTCATAAATGTTTATATTTCCTTAACCCTTTTACCCCCAGGCTATTTGGAAATTTCCAACCCTTAACCCCCAAGGGGTTGTTTTTTTCCCAGCACATTTTACAGTATATTTTTTTTTAAATTGCTCTAATAGCCTTAATTTTTGTCATAGAGAGGTCAGGTTGGTCTCATTCTATTGGAAAATGCCTGAATTTTTTTCAAAAAATTATCAAAAATATGAAAAAAAATTTTTTTATAGCATTTTTTGCACGGACGTACCAGTACATCCATGGGGGTAGGGATGGCTTTTGTGAAACGTACCAGTATGTCTTTTGGGAGTAAAAGGGTTAATAAGCAGATGATTACTCACCACGTATGGGCTGAAGGAAGTCTATCGGTAGATCTATCATCTCTGTGTATCTGGAACTTTTGTGTACCATTCATTCCTTCTAAGGCTATAAAACCTTGAAGAGGAACCTTACTAGTGCCAGTCACAAACTGAAGGAACTTGGCTCGTTCAGCCTGGTCAAAGGACCTAAGTGCTCGCCAGAACCATTGGATCTGTATAGAGAGAGGAAGCATGTTAACCATCTAATTTCATAATTACAATGTTTACTATACATGAAATGCTCTACTGTACAAGGAGAAAATATATTAAAACCATAAATTTTGAACAAATGAGAAAACTAATCTAATAACATACCAAAAATAATAGCAAATAAAGTTGAAACATTAGAAAATATGAAACATATATTCCCCTCTTTATTATAAATTTCACTTATATTTCCGTAAATTCATAGAAGAGAAAAAACAAAGTACCTTCACCCTTTAAGCCTTTCTCAGAAATCAACCTTCCCCCATCCTACAAACACACTGACTATTTTATTATTTTTACAAAAATAAATGAATATTGATAAACAATAGCATGAACGATGATGAAAAACATCCCAACTATATTGGTTTTTAATAAACTAATTAGAAGAATGCCACAGCAAAATACTATTAAAAGACGAATTTTGTCAGGAGGTAAGAACAAGTCTTTTCTCTCATAAACCACAGAAAAAAATGATCAAGGTAGACCTGCCCTAGTTAACTTGATTATTAAAAATACAGGAGACTTCCAATAAAATTAAATACTATGATCTCTGAAACCTGCACATAAAAATGCAGAATACCAAATAAATAACCCACGAAACAGCTATTTTATTTTAAAGAAATATACAATACAAGAAATAGTGAAGTGTAATTATTTGAATGTACTTAGGGAGGAAATTTGGAAACTAGTTAGGATGCAAAAACCTCCCTAATTTTATGCAGTTCATTAAGTACCAATAACTTCAAAAGGAATATCAGGAAATAAAATGTTACTGTACTTGCCTGTAAGGAATTTGGTTGATACTTGTGATATTCAGTGTTCGTCCTTAAGTCGTCAATGTCAATGGTAGGTAAACCAGATATTAGCAACTCTGTTTCTTGCTCATTGAAGATAGAGATGAGACGTTTCGGGATAATGTCGTAGAAGCCTTCCAAGAAAGCGTTTAGTCTGAAAAAGTAAATAAAACCATCATCAGTCACAAAAGAGAATGTATAATTACCAAGTATTCAAATTTTCTATTAAAAAAAAAAGAAAAAAAAAAAACCCTCTTATTTCAATATGACCAACATTGGAAATGTGGCTAAGAGGTCAGACAATAGTAAATGGCAACAGTTTTGTTAAACTACAATAATTATAGTAAATTAATCATTAATTAATAGCAATACCTTTCTCTATGGGCATTTTAAATAACTCATCACCTTATTCAACCTATCGTGTAAATAAATGGATGCAAAACGAAAACTTATAATCTTTAAGGTCCCACTACTTAGATGAGCTTTACAAAATTATTGTAAAAAGTAATACTGTATGGTAATACCAAGAGAAAGCTTTACAATTAGCATATTTGTCCTGGAAATTCTACTTACTGTTTTCTGATGGCTCCTGTCATTTTCATCTGGCATACCAACCGGATGTATTCCATCTTACTTTCTTCAGTGACTGCAATATTGCGTCCATTGGGTTTAAGATCCCTTACTTCTGTTACTCCAAATTCTTGTACCTGTTTATAGAAAACACGTGATAATGCCTCTGAAGAATGAAAGCCATTTTCCTTGAAAATCAGTATGATCTTCGACAGAAGAATCACGAATTTGGGCTATATAGCTTGGAAGTGGGGTCTGAGTTTATTCAGTGACCAAATGCACCTGGGGGAAGAATCAGCAGATGGACTTGTGGTAGTTAGAAGAGGTTGTTCAGAAAGAGACAAAGTGGGAACATAGGTAAGATAAGATATAAAAGCAAGTGTAGCTATTGAAGGAATGATACATAAGACCCTTGAGTAATGCATACAGTGCAAGACGTAAGATGCACTGACAGCAGTCTCTCTCAGGGAAGTATGATCTTTGCTAAACACTACACTAACTTTTATGATCTGACCTGCACAATGTACACACTTGGAAACAATATCTTTACTTTCATTAATAAAAAACTGATAAACCACTAACAGGATAATGTAAGTGTGAAACCACCTAATGGGTCAATTGGATAGTTGTTGCCGTGTGCTATAATTTATAAATAAAACAGGAAACATTAAACATATAACTATTGATACAGTAGCATAAAACAAAACCCAAGTCCATTATTTCCCATTATAAACTAGTAGTATATTATGAAAGTAATTTATGGCACAGGTTCCAAGTAACAAAACCCACTTCCAATATCAAGAATTAACAGAACTATTTGTAGCAGCTGAATGAACCTTGATATCCTAGTTAACAGTTTTATGTAGCAAGGTGTGCCAGAAGCCCAGTTTTCAAATCTTGATTTGTGCCATAGACCACGTATCATTACTTTTCATAAATGTTTGCTTCTTCGGTTGAAGAAACCCCTTTTTCTATTGTTTCAAACTGTACTATAGACAGACAAGTATGGAGAAAAGTTAAGTCTTATTATAGAAGGTTCAAATCTATTACTATTAAGCTTCCCATATCCTACATTACCGGGAGACTTTAAAAAATGCCGCTATATAGCAAAACTTCCTTATTCTACCTATTTGACTGTTTTTTGAACTATGATATCAGAAAGTAATGACAGTGAATCAGGAAGTTTTACTGTAAAAGTTATATCTATAACAGTCAACAAAAAATAAACCAATTTAATTTCCTCGCAAACTCCATGCACATTCAGTTACCCAAGCACTAACCTCTGTGCTGAATGTTAGTTCATAGCCCAAATCGGCAACATTGTGCTCCAAGAGGTAGATAAGACCTTGATAGAACGAATAATCTTCACTCTCCATGTCAGCAACACGAACCATCTTGCCCAAGATGTGTTTGTAGAAAGATCTTGTGAAGTAGCACTCCAGTAATTTGTTGTCATAGATTGCCTTAGCTGAAAGAATAATATCGTAGTTTGTTAGGAAACAAAACAAGACATGCTGTACCCACAAAGTTACCACAAAATCGTATAAAGTTGACATACCGTACCCACAAAGTTACCACAAAATCGTATAAAGTTGACATACCGTACCCACAAAGTTACCACAAAATTGTATAAAGTTAAGAACCAAATTTTAACATGGACATCTCTACCTATATTCTGTGAATTCACAACACATTTCATTAAATACTGTACCACTGGAATGCAATTAATCAAGGATATTTCTAACACAGTACTAGTTTTCTATGGCACTTATATTTTGGTGATCAGCCAAACATAACTTGTAATTTTTACATTGAATTTCTTCTTTTTGATTACAGGTATCAGTTTAAAAACCTCAAAATGTGCATCATTGTATGTAAACACTTTAGAAAAAAAAAATATCAAATGCAAACGTAGTACTATACCATAGAATGAAACCACCACCACTAAAGTTACTAACCAAAGACAACTTATAGAAAAACATTTCAATTCATAATAACAAGATATCCAGTTACTATTGAAGTGAGGGAAAGATAGTTCTCACGATAAGAGCTCTACAGTTTACAATTATTTCTGGAACAAATGACTCAGGATTTGAATATGTTTTGATTACTATATAAATTAAAACCCTATTATATTTTGTAAAACTGCAACCAGTGTTGTTATGAAATACATTATGTTATATGTATCCTTAGATTATAATATGAATTATGTACTTTCAAGCAATATAAAAACATCTTAACACAAATTAAAACTTGGTAAAAACTTAGGATCAGAAAAATATTCCAATAACAAAACATTCACATATTACTTACCTATAACTCTACCCACAAACTTGAAATAAGACAAATGATTAGAGTTGCAATGCGAAGCAGGATTGATCATGTATGTCACACGATCGCCGGGAGACGTACAAAACAGGGCATACATTGGGTTGAAAATCTCACGTGATATTATCATATACCATTCTCTCAAAAGTCCACCAGCATCTTGACCTTCTTCACCTGTAAAAACATAAAAAGAAATTATATACGACTACTGCTAAACCTTGGATTTATGAATTTGAGCCATATAAAACTTATATTTAACAGGGAAAACCCCTCGAGTTTCAGTTTTAAAGTACAACGTTAGGATATTGGATAGAAAAATGGAAGAAAGTGTGAACTGAAATACAAGAAGACTACAAAGTGTGTGCACCTACATTGAGGTTGTAATGACATTTTAGTATGCCAAGAGTTGACCTTAAGGTACTACTCCCAACGCGATATCTAATTTCCAATTGAAATATTAAACTAGTTCAGCATTAATTGCTGCAGACCCACTTGAAGTACAAAAGTCCTAAAAATTCTAACAGCCTTCAGAACTTTTTTGTAAGGTGTCTGAATATCCCGGGGCTAAGAAAGCTGCACCTGGAGCAGGATTGAGAATCGACGGAGGCAGAGAAAGTTCTAAGGAAAACAGCATGAACACATAGAACAGCTAATACAATTCAAGAAGGCTTTTCCTGACCTTTGTGTAAGTTTTAAGGGACTACAAAGGTCAGTCTTCATATGAAGGTTGAGGCATCCAAGTCTTTGAAGATGCATGAAAATCATTTTCAACAAATATTTGCTTTAGCAGCCCCAACACTTCATTATAGAAAAAAAAAAAAAAAAACATTCTAAGAGTTTAAGAATCATTCAGAGTTGAGCTCCTTGACAAAGAGAACATGTGTAATAAATAGTGAAGCATGGTAATTAGCAGACGAGTTCTCAAAAACATCAGCATAAGCTTCGAGGGAGTGTTCATAAGCTCACTAGCATAGAGGATCCAGTCACTACTTACAGTCTGCTTCCCCAGAACTGATTAAACAACCAAAAGTTGGACAAATCAGATTAAGTGTCTTTGTCCAGTGAGGGAAACATGAATGAGCTGTATCCATGACATATCAATATACCAATAAAATACCGTCAGTCACAATGTTATTACGGTGCAGTCACGGCAGCACACAAATCTGGTGTAAAACTGTATTTGCCACTGTATATGTGACTGGGTCTAGTTACTTTTATGCTAACTTGGTAATACTTCACTCTCCTAGCAGTGACAAGTATTTTTTCCAAGATTGTATTCAGCCACTGTCTGTTTGTACTATTTCGGAACTCGGGCAACAAAGTCATTGCCAAATTATTGCTTATATTAGTAAACTTAATATATCTTGTGGAACTAAATAATGAGAGCTTGTTCTTCATGTTGTCAACTAATTCATTGAGGTACAGATCCAGAATCCTTAAGATTTATTCCATCACAAAGGGCACCCTTTTCTGTGCTTGCCCTGGGCGCCAATATCCCTAGTTACGCCTCTGAACATAACCTCCTTCCAACTTTGTTGGCGGAGATAAATATGAGTTTCAAGTCTTTGATTGATTGATTTATAGTTTTCTAACATCCTGACATGTAAGGCAATAGATTGAAACCTTTGAAATTTCTAATATTACTGTAAAATAAAGAAAAAAAAAATTGACACCACGGCACACACCTCAAGACCCTGGGAAGTACTTGAATAACTAATTTATGATCAATCGTAAACTTACCTAAAATTCAAGTTATGGAAGCAGGTAACTACTTTAATAAATATATACAGTACAAGCTTATTCTTTCTAGAAAAATTTACAACTGACCACACATACAGCATAACTAACTTTTATCATAAAAATCAAACATTACTTAACTCCTAAAACAAATGATTTTCTTTACCTTCAAATACAATGTAGAATCTATTTTTCCATTCGTCAGGGGACCGTCTGTGCAACTCTCTGAAGGAATCTTCAAAGACATGTTCCCTACGTACGTGCACAGCCAAGTCCTCTCGCCGCATACCATCATCAGCACGTTCTAATTCAGTTCTAAAGTATTTTCTTTTAATATCAAAATCTAGAAGGCGTGTGTGGTCTACTAAAACACTAAATGGTCCATCGGCCAGGTGGACAGTAGACTGTCGGAGAATTTGATTAAGAACAGTACGGTGCTTTTCTGGAAGAGGAAAAATCAAGCATTAAAAAGCAGTGTTTCTGGAAGAGGAAAAATCAAACATTAAAAAGCAATCATGATGAGGGGTAGATGGATATGGTTTGGGCATGGTCTTTGCTCTCCCCAAGAGAGATTAGTTCACCAAACTTTCAACTGAGCACCACAAGGCACCAGAGAGTTGGAAGACCCAACCCTACACGACTGAGGGCTATGAAACGTGAAGTGAGAGATGATGAATGGAGAAGTATTGATTTAAAAGCCTAATATGGAGATGACTGGTGAAATCTAACAGAGGCCCTTTCGTCAATAAGCATAGGAGATGATACATATACATAGAATACCTTGAAGTCTTGGAAGTATATACAGTATTAATATACTAAAGTCCAGCTAATTGCCTTTTACTATATGTGGTAAAATGAAAACCCCTAAAACCCAATGTTGCTTAAAATATAAGAAAATAAGGCAAGAACTCAATATGGGCATATCTACCAAATTACCACCTCTTTTAATGGACAGTGACAAACTGGGAAAACAAAACATGGCAACGGTTTTAATCCTAAAGATTCAATCCTATGAAATGAAGAACACAAAAAAAAAAAAAAAAAAAAAAAAAAAAAAAAAAAAAAAAAAAAAAAGAGAAGAGAGAGAGATTACTAAAACACTTTACTAATCCAGGTAATTCATCTATATATAGAGTTACTGGCTCCAAACTAAATATCTTAGTGGAAAAGGATGACATTCAAAAGTTAAATTTTTTCAAACATTTTTTTTTGGGGTTTCTAACACTTCACAGTATTTTATTGCTGAATTACGTTTATAGCATATCTTAAAACCTTATATACTAGAACAAATTTAACCCTGATTGTTTTTGGCATCGTCCATGCTTTTACTATTTTCTCCATTTACCCAACCCTTTACCCACTATAAATCCCAAGAATTTTTTTTTTAATTACAAATATTGATAATGGCTTGGTTAAAAATCCTAATTTCATTTTATTATACTTCGTACTTTATTACACAAGTCATTTAAATTCTGTTCAACAACTCTGGTTTGCTTAAAAAAAAAAAAAATGCTTTAACACTTTAAAATTGAATAATAAGAATTGGAAGGTACAGTATAGCATTTTTATACTGCACAGATTTTATTTTTGTTCCTGTTTGTTTTATTTTCTAGAACAATATCTACTATCTTCTTATCAGTGTTTAAACATAGCTATTATTATTCTTTCCCTGAGGAACTACGATTAGTTTCAACAGCACTAAAACTGGTTAATAATTAACTTACCAGCAAATTTAAGGAACTTATCAGTGTCATCAGGACTAATTTCTGATACAGACACTGAATTCTCTCTCTTTCGTACACCTGCAACACTGACATTACCCTCTCCATCTGTGGGGAAAAAAAGTAGTTTGTAAATCCAGCGTCTACTTATTCTTTTAAATATGGATAGATATGTGCTCAAGCTCTTAACCCTTTTACCCCCAAAGGACGTACTGGTAAGTTTCACAAAACACATCCCTTTACCCCCATGGACGTACTGGTACGTCCTTGCAAAAAATGCTATAAAATTTTTTTTCTTCATATTTTTAATAATTTTTTGAGAAAATGCAGGCATTTTCCAAGAGAATGAGACCAACCTGACCTCTCTATGATAAAAATTAAGGCTGTTAGAGCAATTTAAAAAATATATACTGCAAAATGTGCTGGGGAAAAAATAACCCCTTGGGGGGTTAAGGGTTGGAAATTTCCAAAGAGCCTGGGGGTAAAAGGGTTAAAAAGGTATAAATTCAACCAATGTACAGAAATAAACAACAAAATGCAGTACTGTACTCACCATCTAATGGGACCGAGGGAAGAGGAGACAACGGTGCAATTTCATGCTGCAAATGGGCCAGTTGTGCCTCACGCGTTTCTGCCTGTGTGGTAGTACGATCTTTTTTATCCCCCGATGCTGCTGAAGCATGAACGAGGAAAAAGGCCTCGACGGCTGGCTGTAAAACCAGCACTGCATGTGTATCTGGAGTTTCGCCTAATTCTACTAAACATTCGGAAAGCGTTGACCATAGTTCATCTAAACACAGTTGAGCACTCAAACTTCCTAACTCTGTAGTTTCTGAAAGTAATAATAAAAACAGTCAGTCTGTGACACTTTAAGGCATCAAGCACTGCTATAAAAAGCCACTCTAATGACCTATATTCCACCATAACCTTTTATGATGATCCACCAAACATAAATAATGTACAGCACTGTTTCTACTACAAAAATTATCATAAAGTGATAATGAAAAGAGTCAGTCTGTGAAGCTTTAAGGCATCAAGCACTGCTATAAAAAACCACTCTAATGACCTATATTCCACCTTAACTTTTTATGATGATCAAACATAAATAATGTACAGCACTGTTTCTATTACAAAAATTATCATAATTATGAATTTGGGCTACATAGCCTGTGTTGGGAACAGAGGACATCTAGGGGAAAAAGTTTAGTAACACAATGAAATTAAAATAAGTGAAGCTAGGGGCAGAAGGAATGCTGCAAAAATATGCAAGTATGTCATGCCTACAGTACTTTGTGTGTGGTGCACTGGTGATGCCCATCAATTGGGCATAAATTAGATTTAAAGTTCCCAGACTTTCAATGTTGCTGAGCTTGATAAATATTAAAAAGTAACAGTATCTTAAAGCTAAATCTATGATTACAATAAAGGAGATGAGATTCTGCCGACCAGTAATATTGCAAGTGATAAAACCAATCCTAGGGAATATTCTAACTGCTTCCATAGTTACTGAACTTACATACGTACTGAGAAGGTAATTACAAAAGGGCAAAACACCTACGATAAAGAAATATGAGCTGCACAAATAATGCAATGATGCAAAATTTAGTATTTTTAAACAAGTTAAAAGACAGTCAGTCAAGACTCATTGCTGGAAAGTCTACTAGCATCAAATGTTACAGTTATCATCAATTGCTATCAGCCAAACTACAACCCTAGTTGGAAAAACAATGTTACATACTTGAAGGACTTTGATGAGAAAATAGCTCAGAACAGAAACTCACACAATAGAACTTTATTAAGCGATAAAGAAAAAATATACAAGAGAAAAATATTGAAAAACTAATTATAAGAAAAGTAAATGGAAACAAATAGCAGATCAACTATGATACAAGACATTCAAATCTGCTAAACAAAAAAGCATCAAAACTAAGTTTGAGTTCAAGTTCTACCAATTCAAATATTCATTCTACAAATCGAGTACAGTAGAGCTGAAACAAAACTTCTAGAATAAGATATCGTGCTGAAGAGAACATGAATTAGCACTGCATATTCAATACAATGTGGTGGATACAAAACCTGATCAGTATCAGTAAATTTTTATACAGCAAGCAGAAAGAGGTAAAGTAAATAACTGTGACAGAAATTAAAATGAAGAATTGGGATAGAGTTTAAGAGATCTATGATTTGAGCTCATTTTATGAGCTAGCTACTGAAGATAAATTACATCATTCAAAATGTCAGAAAAAAAATTTCAGGATTTTTTTTTTTTATTTTAAGAATTTCTAGGTGATGTTTTGCACAATTTAAGAACAGAGATGAAACAGGGTTCCCAAAAGTAAATTGAAAACTATGACTAAAAATTAAAATTTTAAATTCGACGTCTCATTTACAAAATAGTGTCAGTGAAAATATCTGGAGTTCCAATGTCCTAGGACTAACAACAATACTGTGAATCAACTCCCCACAATTAGAACCAAAACCACCTCTAATCTAAATCTCAGAGATATCTACAGCTACATCGAAGTTAAGAGAGCTTGAACAGCCAGTAGGAAGACAGGAAAAGGAACGGAGGTAAACCAAAATTATATAAAGCGAGTGCAGCTAGGGGCCAATGGAGAGCTGCCAAGACCCTTTTCCCCTCAAAACATGAGAGTTTTAGAGGAATCATAAAGAAAGTGTTTCGAGGTAAGTCTCTGTGTCGGAACAAATGAGAGTTTTAGAGGAATCATAACCAATTATAAAGATAATCGCTCCCTTACCTGTGACTTCATTATCTACATCCATTGCCTCAGTAGTGGATTGGCCTCTATCCTCAACGGGCAAGGCTGATGCATTTGCTGCATTATCCGCATCTGGGTTTGGTACATCTAAAGTTACTGCTGGTGGGGTGACAATGTAAGGCTGCTGTGGGGGTGTAGGGGGTTGTTCTGCTTGACCAGTATCATGCTGTTCACCAGCTTCTAAAGGTGACACTTCCACCGACAGTACTTCAGCAGCAGGCTGCCAATGGATAGGAGTATCAGAAGACTCCGCTTGCATGGGAGTGTCTACTGACGTGGGAAGGGACAGCTGGTCCTGACTTCCGGACAACTCAGAGGGTTCTTGGTTTTCAGTGGCACTTGGCTGGTCTTGGTTGTTGGCTGCTTGGTTAGTAATTGCTCTCTCAGCATTGTTACTACTTGGCTGAATAGCTAAAAGGTTCATGAGAGAATATATTATTATTTATGCTTGGATATTATTTAATAGGTCATTCATATGTTGCTAACTTATTTCAAATTGTATCTTCAGTGACCATTTATCTTAATTTTACAAGTTACAAAAGCTTCAACGTCTAGTTCAACATCCACTAAATGAAATTTGTTCAAATGTTAGCTAAATATATTTAGATACAAATTCAAAAAATATTTGCAATACAGTATTTGCCAAATAAAGAATGTGTCTTCAGGGACTAAGGAAACAAGATATATATAAAAAAAAATGCTATTTACCATTTTTTCTCGTGCGTGACAATCTAATAGCATCTCTGAGCTGTATGATGACCTTAAGAGTACGCAAAAAGAAGGCCTGAGAAGAAGTTTTGCTTGTAAGCAAGGACATGGAGGCTAACTGCAGTTCACATGGTGGTTTAACTTTGGTTGTTCCACTGATTATTACACATTCATTGGTAAACCTGAAAAGAAAGCATTGGAGAAGCTACTTAGAAATCCATCGTCATCCTTCCACATAAAATGCAGGGGTTAATAAAAAGGGTTTAAGCCTTGATTTTCTACTACATACTATCTTTACAACTAGACTACATTATTTTTATTAAAGAAACATTTATTAGTTCAAGTTTACCGAATCACGGCTATTCAAATCCATGGTATAAGTTCTTATAGTTACACTATCTCCTTTCCTACCATTGTCCCTACATAACCCTTTTACCCCAATGGACGTACTGGTACGTTTCACAAAACTCACCCCTTTACCCCCATGGACGTACTGGTACGTCCTTGCAAAAAACTGCTACTGTATTTACATTTTTTTGATAACTTTATGAGAAACTTCAGGCATTTTCCAAAAGAATGAGACCACCCTGAACTCTCTACGATGAAAATTAAGGCTGTTAGAACAATTTAAAAAATCTCTATTGCAAAATGTGCTTGAAAAAGCAAAACACGCCTGGGGGTTAAGGGTTGGAAAGTTTCAAATAGCCTGTGAGTAAAAAGGTTAAGAGATTTGTTGCCTGATGCACCATCTCCACTGCCATCTACCAAAGGCATCCATCCTCTTCTAACAAACCTCTTCTCTCCTTATCTCACCATCCAATTCTCTTCCTCACTCTCAATCTTAACCGCCTTACAGGTTCCTCCCAAACCCTCTTCATTATCCATCACATTCATCATGAACGCACCCACATCTCAGTCGTGACACTTACCACCTCTGTAATCTTTACTAAGCCTCCCATTCCTCTCATTTCATATTTTCCAATCTTTCAAGATGTGATATTCCCATAATCCACCTCAGCATTTTCATCTTTGTTCTCTCAAGCTTTGCTTCCTCTTCGTCTTAAAAGTCCAGGTTTCCGATACACTTATTAATACTGGTCTTAATACTGTGCTATAGATTTTGACTTTTAGCTTCACTGGTATTCTATCACATACTACTCCCACTACCTCCCTTCACTTCCTACAGGCTGCTTTTATCCTATTCTCAACATAAGGTTCACATCCTCTCTCCTGACTTATAGCAGATCTTAAGTATCTATATTGTTCCAAATGCTTTCATTTATGTTATCCCGTACCTACCTTCCTTACTGTTCACAATAACCTCAGTCTTATCCACTTTTACCCTCAAGCCACTCCTCTCCAAAGTCTCCTGCCACTACTTTCGGCATATAATAAGTCCCATAACTTTATACTATACATCATAATAGACCCATGACCAACACAACTAAAAAAAGGGCTTAATACTAACCCCTGGTGTAATCCAAAACTAACTTGTAAGGTTTTTGATTCCCCAACTGCTATTATTACTTTTGTAATTATTCTTTTGTACATCCTCTCAACCATTCTAACCCACTTCTCTGGGACTTTACTCAAGTGCCAAAACAATCAATCTTAGTATTTATCATATGCCTTCTCTAGATCTACAAAAGCACATTATGAGACTAGGAATTTTACGCTTAAAATGTCTACCATAAACGTAATTTGTTTAACAACCAACTTACTAACGAGTTTGAGACCCTATAATCATTTAATTAATGGGGGAGTATCTGCATGTATGTGTAGTATATACACACATTCATTACATATAGCTACACAGTATTGTGTAAATACACATACCAAGGAAAAAACGTGTATACAAAAAATTATAATTGAGTCTACTTAAATTAAGGTCACCCAAATAAACCTTTGCCTACAATTCAAACAACTTACCTGTCTTGTAATAATCCTTTCTTGCTCTTATCAGTTACATGGGGCAGCATTGGTTCCTCATCATGAACTACTGGAGCAGGATGTGATGCATTGTGAGCCTTAAGGTCCTGAAGTAACGACGCTATGTGGGTTGCCACAGTTGAGCCCAGTGTTGCTGCACCTTGTAAGAGTAATCGCAACACTTGGTCCCTAGCTGGTGGAGGGCCATGGGACAGATGTAACAGCAAGGCTGTTGCATCTTCTAGGCCTTCTTCAGAACAAGATTTACTAGTCAGAACCTGTGGATAAGAGATTTATAAGAAAACAAATTTTTTTTAACCTGTGGATAAGAGATTTATAACGATACAAAATATTTTTAACCTGTGGATAAGAGATTTATAAGGATACAAAATCTTTTTAACCTGTGGATAAGAGATTTATAATACAATTTTTTTTTTTTCATTTACTTATCATTGCAGTGGAGTACAGTACAGATAAAACCCTCGTTAAAACATGTAACTTCTAACAGTGAGAGGAAAGGAAGCAAGGTCAAAAGCCACTGGAAATACTGTCCGGAAAATCTTCGTAATGGGGAGTGATCAAGTCTTAAATAGCAGTCAGCTAATGAAGGAATGAAAATATAGCAAAACCTTACCCTTTGATTTGACTAACGCTGTTTAACTGATGATGATGATGATACAAAAAAAATTAAAATTTATTTAACTGCTGCTACTCAACTGGAAGCACCAGGCAAAATCTTTACCCTGTGTGCCATTAACGCTCTCGATACTCCTACTGTACTGTAAATAGT
>NC_090763.1:46532483-46597483 GCF_036898095.1 Palaemon carinicauda
GGATTGAGAAGAGAATTGAATGGAATTTAGTACTGTACTCCATTAGTGTTAAGTGATATGTAGTGTGTTATTTGTGGTGTTTGGCAGAATCGAAGGCAGTATTTGGTTAGTTGGGAGAGCAAAAACTTCATGCTCTTTTCCGCTCTTCGTGGGGTGTTCGTTACCTAATTCCTCGATGACAGAGGGGCAGACTACATTACAATATTTTTGGTGGTAAATTGACAAACCAGATAAATTATACAGGAAAACCTAAATTATGATAGGATGTTAAAAATGTCCGATACTGACATAGTAAGAAACGCATAACTGCTCTGATATCAAGGACGGCAAAACCATAAATAAAAGCAATATATACTACAATCAATAATGAATAAGAAAAAGCAAAGACAAATAGCTTACCTGTATTGCTAATTTTAGAAGATGTTCCAAAGTACTTGAATTTTCACTGGCTTGCTGAGCAGCAGCAGTTTGTTGAGGTGTAGCAGCAGCAGTTGTACCCGTAGTAACACTGGCACCACCAGTAATAGCCAACTGAACGGATGCCAGTGGAACCGACGTGCTCGATGCATTACTTTCCGAGGTTTCTGGTAGCCCTAAGGATATAAGTGCTAAAAGCCTGAGTAGTCTATCAGTTAGGAGTGAAGATCTACGCACAACCGGATGTGCCAACTGCTGTATGAGCTGGCCGAGAGCGGACGCTTCTAAACTTGCAATTTTCTGTTCTTCTTCATTGTTTCCACTTGCACTAGAGTGAGTCCTCGGTAAACCCTTACCTTTACGAGATACGCTAATAGAGTCTAATTTAACTAACAATTCCCAGAAGTCTGTGGGTTCACTACTTTGACTTTTAGTTTTGCTCACAGCACCAGTGGTATTTCCACTACTACAATTATTAGATTTTTTACTATCACTTTTCTCTTCAGAGTCCTTCCCCTGATACGGTAAAAAGTGTCCCGGAAAACTCTTGGCCAGCGAGATCAATGTGTCTAACGTGTGTCTTGAAGGGAGAAAAAACAAGAAAACGTATAAGCTTCAATAGAGTAAGCCAGCTCAAAAACCTGTTATTCAGACAAAATAATATTTACAACTAAAAATAGTGTTCTGTTGTAATTGTCAGGCTAAAAAATTTACAACCTATCTTGAACAAAAAATTAATCTTTTAAGGGTTGAAGAATGTCACATTTACAGCACTTGGAAAGGAATTAATATTAAACTAATGTACTTTAAATAAATAGTCCTTAATATAAACTTTGGGTAATGGCAACAATGCTTATATTTAAATTAAAGTGTCTTCTTATATCTTTAAATTGTATAAAAACGAAATTTAACAATAAAAGACTTATTACTTTAAAAACTCAAAAAGAGTAATATTCACCTGCACACTAATGGAGAGGCCTGAGGATGAATATGAACAGAAGTGGTTAGCGCTGCCGACGATGTGCGTTTCCCCGTCGGCTGCGTGCGCTGAATTTGAAAAATACTAGCACGGCAACCTAATGCAGCATCCATACTCATGCTTAACCAAGATGGGGCTGCTGGGGAACGGGCTTCACTGCGCCAAACGGGTGTCGACATTACAGGGGGCTCAAATCTCGAGCTCCCACTGCCTTTTTTACTGCCGCCTTTGCCGCTCGGCTCTGGAGTGACTGGCATCACAGGAGTGGGTGGTTCACTACTGGTTCCCATCCCAAGGCTAGCACTTAGGTTTTGATCACCACAACGCTCCAAGATGGAAAGTAAAGCCTTTATGGTTGAGGGAAGAAAAACAATGGGTAAATATATCAAAAAAATATATGCTTAAGTGATTATTTTGATTTTATATAAATTCAATTAAAGTTACTTTTGTAAATACAGATTTACAATCAAATAAATGAAAAAGCTTTAAGTTTACCTTAATAACCCAATCCCTTGTGGGGGCATGGTGACAGAGGTAACGGAGAACTCTATGCAATCGACCCGTATTTAATTTTGGCTCGTCAACAAAGAGTAAAACTAAAAGACAGGTCAGAGCCTCATGGTCGAGCAGTGGACGGCCTCGAGGCTTGGTACTACTCCTGTCAATCAATCAGAACATTTTGTATTCCATAGATGTTACAATTGTACAAGTGATAAAAATAATTTAAACATTACTGTTGTAGATTTAAAAATTATTTATCCTACAAAAAAATTAAAAAAATCAACTGCTTCTTAATACCCACATTCCTCAAGACTTTTTAAGTTTTTATGGTAGTGTGTGGTTTTCTTTCTTAATACATTTAGCCCTTTCCCCATCCTAGCAGTTTAATAAGAATGCTAGCATTAAAAAGAAGAGAGAATTCTTCAATGTAACTTTGAACAAACCTGTTCTCCTATTTACTAGTAACCTATCTGAAGTGTTGCATTTGTTTGCAGATTATCTCAAATATATTCTTTATATTTTTCTAACCAAAAAAAAAAAAAAATCCTATTTTGTGGATATGTTCACTTAGTAAAAGTAACTTATTTGACTTGTTCCATTTCAAAACTGTTTAGTTAAAATTACAAAATGTTTACTTCAAAAGAGATTTTATACTAATGGAATGCGTAATGTTTAAGGTTTGCAAAATCTACACAATGATTTGTAGACTGAGTTAAAATTGCAAAATGAAATATATATTTTTTTTAATTAAGTTTTTTAACCCCTTCGCTATGAGGCAGTGGTCTTCGCACGAGAGAGAGAGAGAGAGAGAGAGAGAGAGAGAGAGAGAGAGAGAGAGAGAGAGAGAGAGAGAGAGAGAGAGAGAGAGAGAGAGAGCTGACATAAGACTTTTTATATTTATATATGAAATATATGTTAAGATGTTACTGTTTTAAAAATATTCTATTTAATTGTTCATTATTTCTCGTATCTTTTATCTATTTCCTTTCCTAGCTGGGCTATTTTTCCTGTTGGAGTCCTTGGGTTTATACTAACTTTCTCAACTAAGGTTGTAAGCTTAGCTATTAGTAGTAGTAACAATAATAATCATAATAATAATAATTTGTGTACATAATAAATTTAGTGCACTAGACATAGGGTTTGTTTTTTCTTATGTCATTCCACCTTGCGTGTGCCTGTCATAATGAATTAGACAATACCTGTTTACAGCATTTCACTAACTTAATACAGACAGTGAATGTAAGATCATGGAGAGAAAAACACCCACCCACCAACAGACTAACATAGGTCTTACACAACCAGAAATAACAGCTAGAATCCCAAAGACTTGGTTGGTTGGCTGAAGAAAGTAGGAGGGGGGGAGGAGCTGATATCAGGGAGAGGAGATATTTTAGTGATGTTTCCTGTGTGTGTGTGTGTGGGGGGGGGGGGGGGAAGAGCTGATATCAGGGAGGGGAGATATTTTAGTGAAATTTCCCGTGTGAAATATGACCATGTGTGCTATACTCTTTCATAAGATATAAAGTCATGAGTAATTCTACTCTTTCATAAGATATAAAGTCATGAGTAATTCTAACTTTCTGTTTTATATTTGTAAATGACCTATCTAGAAGTCACGGTCTATCACCAGGCAAGTTTTTGATTTATAACAACGTCATCGTAGCGAAAGGGTGAAAAATATGTTCTTAATGATAAAATTTCACTTACAAGTACATGTACACAAAACATTATGGCCAAACTTACGTCGTGGTGACTTGTTGGCCACTCGAGGATGGCCGAAGGTTCCAACTAGTAGACCAACTTGAAGAATGCATAAGGCGAGAGCCTATACGAGCTGTATTACGAAGAATGGAAGAGAGGGACGTGCCAGATCGACTGAACATGTGATCATGAACATGTCTGTTTCGTTCTTCACGCTGCCTTCGGAGTGTTTGGGCTTCTTGTGCTAACTCAGGAGGAAGAGCTGCAAATTGAGAGTCCTCCAAGTCTGCTAGTATCTAAAAAAATAAAAAAATTGCACCAAATTATTTACATCAACATTGTTCCAAACGAATAAAAATATATCCACTAATTCCTTCCATTATATCATGTCCCCTGAAAGATAACTTCTCCAATTGTCAGTGCATGTATTGTACAGAAATTTGCAACTAATCATGAAGTATGTACGATTGCCCTTGATGTTAAGGATGCTTTTGAAAGTAAACTTTGAGGGTTTGACAATTTTAATTTCTTTCTTGCAAAATTTGTTCAATATGCAGGTAAATTTAAAAATTTACATTTCCTTGATCTTCGTCACCAATGCTCAGCCATATCTTGACATTTACAGTACACCACCATCAGAAGAAACTATTACTGTGTATTATTCATGTCTATCAGTTAACCCTTTTACCCCCAGGCTATTTGGAAATTTCCAACCCTTAACCCCCAAGGGGTTATTTTTTTCCCAGCACATTTTGCAGTATATTTTTTTTTTTAAATTGCTCTAAAAGCCTTAATTTTTGTCATAGAGAGGTCAGGTTGGTCTCATTCTCTTGGAAAATGCCTGAATTTTCTCAAAAATTTATCAAATATATGAAAAAAAAAATTTTAAAGCATTTTTTTCCAAGGACGTACCGGTACGTCCATGGGGGTAAAGGGATGGCTTTTGTGAAACGTACCAGTACGTCCTTTGGGGGTAAAAGGGTTAACATGTTATCTTACTCATGGTTATCAGTCAAACATGTCATCATATTGTTCAGAAACTAAATATTTTGTTACTTTACTTACAGTCTGCCTCAAGGAAGGTGGCAAGGTTTGCAAAAATGAGACAGGATCCATAGGATCATCCGGATTTGCACGTGCAGCCTGTTGTCTCTGCTGCTCTAACCGCTGCTGGGCTAAGACTTCTTCCTGAATATTAGGGGGCAAAGCTGCCAGGAACTCTGGATTTACCTCGCTCACGTTGCCACTATTACTTTCCCGAGTGTTCTCCGTTGCTCGCTGTCTTACTCTTTGTAATCTGGAATTACAGTTTACAATATTAAAACATTACAAAAACTCTAAAAACAACAAATTGCATAACAAAAAACATCATAAATTGCTTGACATTACTATATATACATACATACATATACCAAGGCACTTCCCCCAATTTTGGGAGGTAGCCAACATCAACAAATGAAACAAAACAAAAAAGGGGACCTCTACTCTCTACGTTCCTCCAGCCTAACAAGGGACTCAACCGAGTTCAGCTGGTACTGCTAGGGTGCTATAGCCAAGCCTCCCACATTACTATATATAATAGAGTGAGACATCAAACAATCTATTCTTATTTACCTAAGCTGTTCCGCTATAACTTCCTGCCTCATGTCTTCAGGCAATGCAGCTAGAAAACTGGGATCAACACCTTCAGGAATTTCAATGTCACCCAATATTGCAGAGTAGTCAGGACGAATGGCAACTGAACCAGATGGACCAGCTTCGCTGCCTTCTTGATTCCCTCTGAAAATAATGAAGAGGTTTACAGTATAAGAAAACTGTTTAAAAATATTCCTTGGTCCCATAATTACACTGATTCATATAATAGGCGCCTCTAGGTGAATTCTCTAGCTTTGCATACATACAAAATATCATATTAATGCTGTAAATGTCTAGGATATCCTTCCTTAACCATACACTATAGTAATATAACTAATAACAGTAATTTTTCTAGATATTCAAGACCTTGGAGTAAAGTAAAAATGGACTGCTAAGAGGAAAAAATAATCTTTTAGTCACTATGTTGCAGAAGGCAAACATAGTCCAAAAGAAGGTATAGCTAAATGTGACTTGCAAGATATAGTTCAAAAATTTTATTCAGTTAAGATCAGGACTAATTTCTTTACTTTAACTTTTTCATTTTGAGAATTAATCCATTTAATGTAATGAATGGAGACTAAAAATACCACTAACCAGCTAGGGTATAGCCAATAAATACCATTTGATGTCCTCCTTGATATTAACAAAATACATTAATTTGCATACTTTCTAAATTTCTTATATAGAGATCTTATTTTTAAGAGTAAAATCTTGCTCAGATATAAAAGTAATACAAATGGACTAGTAGAACCTGACAAATTAACTCGTGCACTTCCTTGAACATAAACAAAAATACTTGCGCAATTAGGTAACTGTTCCCAGTTTAGATTATGATAAAGAGCTTTCTTCATAAAAAAAAAAAAAAAAAAAAAAAAAAAACTGTATATTAGTAAAATTCAGGGAATGCCTTTCTTGACAAAACCTTTCCCACTTTTTATATAAAAAAAGACAGAGCATAAGATGCAGTAAAAATTACTGAATCTGAATTAAGCCTCAACAATTGCACTTTTATCTTCATTGTGTTTCTAAGTACCCGCACTACCTAAAATCAAAACAACATATCTTGCAACATAAAGCTTGATAAAAATATGGTTACTCTACAAATTGCTATAGGTCAACAACGAAAAAATTGAATTTTCCATGATAAAAAATATTAACACCTAAGATTTTCTAATTACATAAATCAAAATACATAAACTGAATAAACTTACTCTTCCTGTGCTCCTTCCTGGCTAGTTACAATCCTTCTTGCAACTGTTGTCATTACAAGTTCTGGTGCAACAGTCATGGGCTGATCCCCAGATGGATCTTGCTGCATATTAACATTGCTGGGGTCTTCCCATGCTTCTCTTGGCACAGCTTGAGGTAGCGGAGGAGGAGTTGCTATGGTTTCTCCAGACAGGGCAAATAAAACTGGAGACCGGCTGCGATATTCTGGTGGACTGACAGACATGGGTGTTTCTTCCTGTGCTGATATACTCTCAACACTATCTTGAGCTAAAGGAGTCGAGACCATTGCTGGTAAAGGTGAAGCAGCAACCATCTCTGTATCCGTAACAGCCATTGATGATGGAGTTTCATTTTCCATTGTTGTTACACTTGTTGGGGGTATCAGAGGTGGCATTCCTGCAGAGGCAAAGCTTGGGGATGGAAGAGGGGGTAACGCACTTACTGACGATGTCGTTTGGGTTGGAGTGCTGGGAGCTGATGGAACTCCTCCTGCCACTAATGTCGTGCCTGTGGTAATAGGAGTGGAAGAGACTGGGGGTTCTTGAATAGGTAGAGATGATGCACTTAGGGACACAGGAGAGACAAGAGTTGGCGCACTGCTTGACACTGGGGAAAGTAGGGTTAACAACCCAGAGAAGCTTGGAGTTGTCGTGGTTGACAAATGACCCGACGAAGACACTAGGACAGACTCAACAATCGACTCCGCAATTGATGCAGTGCTCAATATTGCAGCAGCATCCTGGCCAACAGCTTCTGAACTTGGTGCTTCCAGTTCAGAACTTGGTGCCTGAGCCGAGGTTGGTTGATTTGTATCTGTCGCTTCTCCCATCTCAGGATCTCCTGCACAATGAGAACAGTTGTTTTACGGTGAAATATCAAAATAAAATATACATATTTAATATAATGATTTGAACAGATAGACAAATATACATATTCAATAAGCAAATCAGAAACTTGTATAATCCATGATTTTCTTATACTATAAAAACTGCTGGTAAATTAATTTTTCATTACCACTTTGCAGGAGGACAAGAGGACCCTGAGAACTTTCATTTGATACCGGTGGTGGTGGTTTATTTGCCTCTTGTTCTTTCTTCTTTTTGTCTCGCTCACTTTGTTCTGCATCTCTGTACTTTTCAAGTACTGCCATAAGAGCTGGTTTGACAACTGCAAAAGATCATTTTTATGAGAATTGAAGTTAATTATTGAATAAACTCTTGTAAATTTAAAGAATCATTAATAGATCTAAAGACCCATCAATAAATTGAAAGACCCATCAATATATTTAAAGATACATTTATAAATTTGAAGACCCATCAATAAATTTAAAGAATCATTAATAAATTTAAAGACCCATCAATGAATTGAAAGACCCACATAGATTTAAAGATCCATTTATAAATTTGAAGATCCATCAATAAATTTAAAGACCCCTCAATAAATTTAAAGCCCCCTCAATAAATTCAAAGACCCATCAATGAATTGAAAGAACCATCAATAATTAATAGTTAATTATTGAATAAACTCGTGTAAGCGACCATTAAAAATTTACAGCTAAATATCTATATATGCATAAACACACATTTGTGAAAGATTGCAGTTTCAAAGTATGCCTCTCCGGTACCCTACTCATCAAGGTATGACTACTACTACTTCCCTTAACAGAGGGATAGGAAGAGACCAAGTTATATGCCTGGCAATACTACTTTGCATGACTGGAGAAAAAAAAAAAAAAACATAATAGCCAGATACTTGCTCTTTATTACTACTCAAAAGTTTCTTAGCATTAAAAAATACAGATCTACAAACTCCTATATCTTGGAAATTTTGAGACAATACAGTACAGTGAAAAAATTCACTGGACTCTAAAGAACACTTCAATTTGTGATTTAATTTTATCTAAACTTTCAGCCAATTATTTTCATAGAAACAAGTAACTCGAATTTTCTGTCATAAACCTAAAGAAATCAGGAATTATAATGTATATGGAAAAAACAAGGATTTGAACTGATCCAGAATGAAGCAACTGTAATGTCTCAAAGGATTAAAAAAAAAATATGAATCAGGAAAATAAAAAGAAAATTTCAACTCCTGACACAAAAGGCAAGAAATCAGATAAAAAAAAACCTACATAAAGAAAAAATTGGTGATTTCCCCTGGACAAAAGTCTAAAGAGGAGACTAGATTGGATTCAAATGCAACCTGAATTAAAATTTTCTTTGAAATATACAACAAAATTATTTCCAATAGTTTAGAAATGAAACCATAAAGGGGACAGACAATTATATTAGGAGCAAAGAATTCTCCCTTGTACGAAATACCCGTGATCCAATGGTGGAAATACTTCAATATAATGCTTTCGTAACATTAAAAAAAATAAGGTCACAAAAAAATAACAGTTCTTTAAAGATGAAAATAACCTTTGTAATATCTAAAACTATAATATCCATATCCATATCTATATTATTTCAGTTTCTAAGAATCACGTATTGTTCATCTTGAAATGAAAAAGCACGTATGTGATGAAAAATATAAATCTTAAAAGATCTGTGCAAATCCTTTGTTCCTTCTATAAAAGATGCAGCCGAGGAATATATCTTTGGTAAACATGCCGTTCTCATCTTAATTTCTTCTTCTTCAGAAGACTACTAAAATCATAACCACTGCGAGTGGCGAGAATTAAGAGAAAGGAACCCTCCAGTCGTTAAAAGTTTAGTTGTTTGCCATTAATTGATTTACTGTTCTATTTCAAGTTGATTATGAGAAATTAATATGTCCCATAAAATTCTATTTTCTATTATAATTATCCAGTTTTTGCTTTCATGAAATCTTTTACCATACGCAGAAACTCTTGAATCCAAACAAGGAAATAAAACACTTTGATGCTACATCATTCCCAATTAAGTCAAGAACTGAGAACGAATTCAAATTTACTTCTTGAAACTGACTACCATTCTACCAATAAACTTTCTACTGCCATTTCCAAATTGTATTTTGCTTAAGAGGGAATAAGGATAGACCACTTGAAATTTATGAATATTTCTACCTTTTTCAAAATTAGCACTTTGTCTTAGAAAGGGGTCCTAAACCGATGTTGAAATCTATCCAATCTTCCAAATATAATAGCACCTATATTCTTAAGAGATACTCTTTCTCTGACACAGTTGGAACCCGAAGGGACTGCTTAAATAGACCAGTTCCCAACTGTTCCAGTAATCTGAGCAACTTAACTTGCTGATCCCATATCCTTTCCACCGAATCGTTCGAAATAAGCCACTCATTTAAACTTATGCCAATAAACTATCTTTCTATATATACCAAGGCATTTCCCTCAATTTTGGGAGGTAGCCTACATAAAAAATATGAAAGGTATATATGGTTTGGTTACCTTTACCATCAGTGATCATACCGAGGCCTGGGCTAACCTACCAATAAAGACACTTGGAATTTAAGGTGTAATTTTCATATCGGTTATAGAAGAGGACCCCAATTTTCAGGGGTGAATTTTAGGATTTAAGCGTCATCTTATACGCGGAAATATAAGGTACCACAAATTGTTAACATTCGACTGTTTTGTACTTATTAAACATTTTATTTCCTACTCCTGAGAACCTTAATCCTTTCCAACTTCATTTGTTACCCCATAGGTGGGTACCACTAACAGAATACCTTGGAAGGTACATTACGAATAGTACAAAATACTCCTTAAAAAGTCCCTTTTGGACCATCTGCTCTGTTTTCTGCTTTTGACTTTCATCAATTTACTATGGTCAAAGTCTTTCTACTTGACTGTCAAAATTATTCAGTTAAAATTTTAATTTTCACCTTTCATATATATACCAAAAAAAAAATAAATTGAGCTCTTCAGGCTCTAAAAATGTGACCGGATCATCAAAATAGTTTTACTACATTATAATATGAGCCTTCAAATGAAAATGAATAAATTTTAGCTATACACTATGAAAGTTCAATCTTTTTTTCAAAGTAGATATGCCTCTACTCTAAGAAAAAAATATTTTCAGGTAATGAAAAAAGAAAAAAATTCCAGGTAATATATCAGAAGTTCAATTTGGCTTCTTACCCTTCTAGTACTTGCCACATAATCAAGTGTACCAATGTTTGTGTATCTAAGTTATTTTGTTTAACTTCTAAATCTTGGCCCTTTACTATATACAATCCACATCAATCACTCCACCAATAGCTCTTCACAAACAATATTTGCAACTCTGAGCATTCATATCTTGAATAAATCAAAATGTCATATACACAGGTCAAAAACGAAAACTATCTTACCTGTGACAGCATCATGCATAGAATCTGCCTCTAAAACCCGCGTTTCTTCAGTCCACCTAGAAAGAGCATTGGGTACACTTGCCAAAGATGCTGACGACCCTCCATTGTTCATCATGTTACCATGATCCTGAAAATTTTAAATCCAGCATAAATATTATAATGTAACATATAAAACATTTTTTCATACAAAACAATGAATCTTAAACTACAATGAATCCCAGTTGTACAAAGCTATACTGATCCAGATCTAGGATCCTTTACTATGTATACCCTAACCAACTATGATGCTTGAACTGCTAATCATTAATTAGATGACTGCGGAGGTAGCAGCAGTAGGGGATTCAGCATTATGAAGCTTCATCTGTGGTGGATAATGTGGGAGGGTGGGCTGTGGCACCCTAGCAGTACCAGCTGAACTCGGTTGAGTCCCTTGTTAGGCTGGAGGAACGTAGAGAGTAGAGGTCCCCTTTTTGTTTTTGTTTCATTTGTTGATGTCGGCTACCCCCCAAAATTGGAGGAAGTGCCTTGGTATATGTATGTATGTATATTTGTTAATTACTAATTTATTAATCATATATTGCCTTCATCACAATCCTCCCTTACCACTCAGAGCAGCTAGCGAGAGAAGATATGTGGAGTCAGTCACATGCCTAGTCAACACTAGAGCAGTAGTTTGTACTACCACAGAGAACGCAACAAAAGTAAAATACCAATCACAACCAATGTACGGCATATGATTTATACACGCTCATACACTGTAATGCTATTGCTTTTTTTTATCTCTTGCTCTCCCCTGCACTAATAGAAAAATCTGTTTGAACTCACTATTGTATTTGTGGAATTTTTTTTTGTCATTGTTCCCCTCAATTGAAGTGAATATTAAACCAAGCACTGGGGCATCAAAGGCCATTCAGCACTATATAATGTAAATTAATCAATCACAGCTTTACACTCACACCTAAGGTAGTAGGTTGGCCAGGGCACTAGCCACCTGTTGAGACTACTTCTAGTGTGTTATTGGGTCCTTTGACTGGCCAGACAGTACTACATTGGATTATGCTCTCTAGTTACAGCTCATTTTCCCTTTGCCTACACAAACACTGAATAGGCTGGCCTATTCTTTACCTATTCTCCTCTGTCCTCATACACCTGACAACACTGAGATTACCAAACTATTCTCCTTAGCTCAAGGGTTAATTAATGCACTGTAATTAGTCAGTGGCTACTTTCCTCTTGGTAAGGGTAGAAGAGATTCTTTAGCTATGGTAAGCAGCTCTTCTAGGACACTTCAAAATCAAACTATTGTTCTTGTCTTGGACAGTGCCATAGCCACTGTACATTTGTATATGTATTTTTTATATGGAAACAAGAGCTTAAAATATCCAAAAATTATAAAATAATAACTGTTTGATAAAAAAAAAATGTACTTGTCTATGAACTATAGTTACCAGTTTAGAGTAAGAATTTATTTTAATAAACAATGTAATTTAAAAATACCAAATTCTCCGTAATCTGTATTTTTCCTAGCATACTTACCACGGACTACTCTCTCAGGAGTTACTCTTTAGTTTAAACTTGCGACCAGAAAATTTTTCCCCCAATCAGGAGACTATTCCAGGCGAGAGACATCAAAGCCTCAGGCCGGTAACATGGCCCAAGGTATGTTCCCTGCGCAAAGCGACCTTCCATTGTCTTTGACCCACAATGCACCAAGGAGAAGGCCGTGTCAGGCCTGGTAAGGACAGGGCAAAGGTCGTCATTCGTACTCGATCCAGGTGCCAGCTACTTCCGAGAATCAGCGGGGTAAGTAGGGTGGGACATACCTTCGAGAGTAGTCCGTGGTAAGTATGCTAGGAAAAACACAAAATACTGAGAATTTGGTATTTGTTCCGATGCATTGTAACCACGGACGACTCTCCCAGGAGACTTAGGCTTAGGTGGTGGGAACTAAAATGAGGAAGGGCCGGAAGACAAGGTGATATGGAAGGCCTGTTCGGGGAAAAAATTCAAGAAACCTGCAATAACACTCACCCAAGTTGGGGGACATCCATCGGTGTAGAACGGTCATACGTGCCATGTAGCAGGAGAGGGGGGTATTGAACTCACCGCGTCTCCCACCACGGATGTTAACACTGTGTGCAAGGCGTGGCATTAAATCCTTTGTTGTGCCACCACGACGGGGCCGAGTCTGTACTCATCGTGAGACACTTAAGGAGCACTCTTTCAGGTAATGGGAAGTGAAGATGTTCGGTTTCTTCCACACACCTGCTTTAAGAACCTGTGTCACTGATATATTCTTTGAAAAGGCCATCGATGTACTGATGGACCTGATATCAAGGGGCCTGGCAGACGAGGGCGCCGGCCTGCTCTTCGCTACATATTACCTCCCTTCTTTTAAAGTCTTCCTCACTTTGCCCGTGGAGACAAACAGGTGTTTCATGGTGGGCCTCAAGCAGGACGTCTATGCCAGGTATTTTCGGAGTCCTAACCGGACACAGCAGAAGATCGTCCGAGTCATCTGACTTAGGAATGGCTGGGATCACCACCTCTGAGAACCTCAGATCTGAGACAGCTGGGTTCTGGGTCTTGGCTACGAAAGAAGGCAAAAAGGTTAGGATTGTCTCCTTCCAGATGAAATGACTAATGCTGGCTGCCAGCCTGAGCAATTCGTCCACCTTTTTGGAAGAGGCCAGGGTGAGGAGGAACAGTTTTCAGGGTCAATTCTCTGTCCAGGCCCTGCAGCAAGAGGACATCCCACTCCGGAGCCTTCAAGGAGTGAGGAGGGCAGGACTGCTCAAAACTCTTGATAAGCATGGACAGTTCCTGGAACCACCCAGGTCTATTCCTTTCAACCACGCAATCTGTCCCAATGCAGCTCTGACCCCTTTGATGGATGGCACTGATATGCTCCTATCTAGGCGTACATGAATCAAGTAATCTGCTATTGTCGGGATGGAGGCTCCTACGGGCTTACGGTCGTTCTTCCGGCACCACTTGTAGAACTCTAGCCATTTAGCCCTCGAGGAGGAGCGGAGGCAGCCCGTCATCTGGGAGGTCGCCCTTGGGGAGAATCCTTCCTTCGTCAGGAGGCGCTTCATAACCTCCACGCGTGAAGGGATAGGTTTCCGAGCCCCTCATAAAACTTCAGAAAGTGAGGCTGCCTGAGAAGACCTCTGATGGGAAGGGCCCACAGCTGGGCCACTGCTAGGTCTCATAGGTCGGGGAACCACTCCTTTTCCGGCCACCAGGGGGCAATTAGTGTCAAATGAGCCCCTTTGAAGGTCCTTAGTCTGTTTAGGGTCTGCCTCAGGAGCCTGAACGGAGGGAAGGCGTGGGAATCCAGGCCGTCCCACGGATGTTGAAAGGCGTCTTCCATGACTGCTGTTAGATCCAGGACTGGGGAGCAAAACACTGGTAGTTTGGCGTTCAGCCTGGTTGCAAAGAGGTCCAGGGAGGGAGACCCCCACCTTGCTACTTCTAGATGGAGGGACCAATCGGTGCCTAGGACTTGGCCTCTCCTGCTCAAGCCGTCCGCCACCGCGTTTCTTTTTCTCGGAATGAATCTCACTGTCAGGGTAGTCCTATTTCCCTTGGCAAAGGTTAGAATCTCCTCCGTCAGGTCCCGCAGAAGACGGGACCTCAGACCGCCCTGTTTCTTGATATAGGCGACCATCGTGGAGTTGTCCGGCATTAGTGAGATTTTTCAGCAGGTGACTTCGTCTGCCAGGGACAGTAGGGCCCTCTACGCTGCCAAGAGTTCTAGCTCGTTTATGTGGAGGGTCTTCTCCTCCTCGCTCCACAGATCCGATACAGTTGTCCAGCAGGTGGGCTTCCCAGCCCTCCTTGGACGCGTCCGTGAATAGTAGTACTTCTGGAGGAGTTTCTAGTAGGGATACCCCTGCCAGTGTATTCTTGTCCAGCCACCACTGAAGAGCCTCCCTGGATGCCTGCGATGGGGGGAGCTCCTTTGGTCGATCCCTGGTCTGATGAGATAATCTTTTCAAGTCCCACTGGATTGGGCATAGTCATATCTTGCCCAGAGGGAGAAGCTTTTCCAAAGACACCAGGTGCCCCACAAGCGATGTAGCGATGGCGACATCGACGGAAGGGAAAGAATTACAGAAAAACAGCTCGACGAAGGTCTCGAACCACTCTTTCTTCGAGGAAGAAAGTTCCTTTTTTTGCTTTCTTTTTCTTCTTCGTGGCCATAAGAGCCCATCGAGTTTCAGACCACTCAATACACTCACTATACGTATCGCTCCGAGTACAGGTACGACCGCGACACGAGATATACAGTAAATGGGGATCAATTTCAAAATGTGAAAGGAAAGCCGAACATGCTTTACCATTCACACCCGGACAACGACATTGGACACAAGTGTTATCCATCTCAACACAAATACTTAGCACACACACAAGTTGAAAACACGAACCCAGGTCACAGTTTTAAGTCACGAGCGAAAACTATAGGTCTTCACTGGGCAACAACTAGAGTACAAATGGTGACTGCCCTGTCCTTATCAGGCCTAACACGGCTTTCTTCTTGGTGCATTGTGGGTCAAAGACATTGGAAGGTTGCTTTGTGCAGGGAACCTACCCTGGGGCATATTACCGGCCTGAGGCTTTGATATGTCTAACCTGGAATGGAGTCCTAGTTGGGGGAAAAATTTTCTGGTCGCAAGTTTAAACTAAAGAGTAACTCCTGAGAGAGTAGCCCGAGGTTACAATGCATCGGAACAAATAAAACTTCCCCCATTGCAATTGCAAAACCATGAAAGGTGTCAAAACTTTATTGGTGCATGATTATTGGTTTAGACACGGTATTCTATTTTCTATAAGGCATAAAATTTTATATTATCTTTCCAAGCTTCATCCTATAATTGGCCTCAAAACTCTCTAGGGCGCTCCAGAGGATTTAGTAATGTTGTCAGGAAACTTTTAACTTTAGCAAGTTAAATGATAAATCCCTAAAAAAATTTTTGTCAATCATGATTTCAAAGTAAAGGTTATGAGAAAAACTAGATGCATTCACAGCATGGTGAAGTTGTTACAAAATAATTTCCGTACTGAAGAAAACCCAATAATTTTTCCATTGACAAACTATTTTCATTACCAAATCAGATTACATTTCTAAGACATGTGCAACAATGGATACAAAATCCTTAGCAAGCATTACTACACAACAATAACCGCTTACCTGCATATCAATAAACTCGTCTGGATCTGGTGGCATCAGTCTAACATCAGGATTAGTGAAAAGTACTTGGTTGGCTTCCCGTAGATTTGAAGTCAATTGGAGTACATCTCTATGACTAGGACCAAGTAACCTATAAAATGAACAAATATAAAACATGAAATCTTTAAGTAAATAACTACTTTAATACATGATAAAATTAAACCACAAAGGTATCCTATGTATGACTATATTGTACTGACCATGATGTGGTATTTCAATAGCTGAACAAGGACATTATTAGAAAGAGAATTTAAATAAAATCCTACTTTAATTCTTGCCGAAAATAGCTCAGGCCTGAGTATGGGAACTGCTTTTGGAATATGTATTTTATCTCAAACACTATATCCCAGAGAACAAATGAAGACCCCTAATATTTCTATTATAAAGCTTGTCCTTAGGCAAGACGCTTTAAATGCCAACGCATACTATTCTCTCTTTCACTTCCTAATAAAGGCAAACCTAATTTAACATCAAGTCTTGATAATTTCTTATCCTAAAATATAGTAAAAGTTTAATTCTCAAATACATAATTCAATAGCTTCTAGTAGAGGTGATCATGTACAACTACTGCAAGAAGCAATCCCAATGTTGGATTATTTATATTAGCACTGTACGGTGTTCTTCAAACGATTGGTTATATTTCTGCAATCCTCAACCTCCTTAATGCCTGATATATATATATATATATATATATATATATATATATATATATATATATATATATATATATATATATATATATATATATCTATATATATATATGTACACATACATATATATATAGAGATATATATATATATATATATATATATATATATATATATATATATATATATATATATATATATATATATATATATATAAAACTTAAAATCAAAAGATGTTTTAGTTTTTTTCTTTTATAAACAGCCTCAAATTTACTGTTGATTAAACATACCCCCAAAAAGTTTGCTGAACACACAAATTTACTGTTGATTAAACATACCCCCAAAAAGTTTGCTGAACACACAACTTGGCAACTGAACAGAACTTCCAGAATTCTGTATCTTATATATATACACACTTTCCGAGATAGAAAGAATTGCAGAATTGGCAGTTCACCATTTCCATATACCTAATACTTGAACTTACTAACTGCAACTTTTACAAAAGCAAAGTTATTATGGAGTTTAAAAATCTACATAATTCATAAACTATGTATCAAAGATGCATAAATTTGATGATAATGGCACAGCATAATATTACTTGGTCATGAGATGGGCATGAGGTGGGAGGGGTGTGGGAGGGAGGGAATGCAGCAGGAGCGCTCTTCTAAACCTGACCTGGGGGAGAAAATGCACTGCCTAGACTTTCCCCTGTCATGATTTAAAAGCAAACTAGGATTTCACAGCAACTAGGTAAATTTTTGCCTGAATAAGCCACCAGCTGAAATTTTCTTGCATCTAAAGAAATGAAGACTTGCACGAAAAATTGGGCAAAATTTACAGTCTTTTCTTTCATCATGACACTAACAGAAAAAAATATGAAATCAAAGATTCAACAAAATGTACTCGCCAAGCATAGTTTTCTCAATACTAAATACATTCTAAAAACGGAACCATATTCTACGCAATCTAATGAAAATTTTTACGTATTAATAGAACTGTACTCCTTTAAAGTGCAAAAGGAAACAAATTAAATTCACAAAAACAGAGGTACAGTGAAAAATTGATGTAAAAACAGATTATCTTAAACTTGCCAATTATTATTTCTGAAGCCAATCAATAATGAATAAAAATATAACTACCACGCTATTTTCACTGTTCAACCAATATCTTCCGATCAATTGCTGCAACGAATGCAGTTCTACACTACAGATTGGTCTAAGCATGTGCCAGAAAATTTATGCCTCATAAGTTACTAATGCAACTAGAGTAAAGTCAGCCCTTAAAACTCCTTGGTTTTGACATTCAGGACTTTAATTGTTTACAAGATGGCTTGCAAATTCTATTCCAATAATTTCAGGTATTCACCTGATTAACTGGTATACAACATTAAAAAATTCAATGCATATACAATTGCGTAAGTGATTGCAACAAACTGAAGACAAAAGCACACAAATTCCCTAACTTTAACAATTCTTACTATGATTTCAAGTCCTTGTGTAATGATGGCTGTGAATGCTTTCCCTTCTTTCAGGTTACATACCAATTAATATTATCACTATTGTCTTTTCCCTGAATGATAAACAATTCTAAGTTGCATAAGTAAATATAAGTCTGGGTTATCAAGGGGAGAGCAATAATTCAGATTCTCAATATTTTCTGCTTGTTTACCTAATATTTTTTTTAATATTAAAGCCTGACTGTACGATCATTAAAGTTCCTATGCCTTAAATACTCACAATACGGTACCTTGGTAATTATATAATTATAATATACAGATGATTTTGATATAAAACTACTTGAATTCTAGAAGGAAAAAAACACCCCTTACCAAATTGTCTTGGAAATAACTAGTTTCCCTACTTTTAACAAGTAAAAGAAAGGGCCACACCAATTTCCAGAAGTTCATGCAAGTTAGCAATCAATACCAATAAATGAAAAGATCACCATGGCTATGTTGATAAATCGTTCACAACAACATGAAACCTAATGCAACACCAAAGGGTGATAAAAATCAGATATTCTTAATTTCACCAGAGTAAAATATTCTGAAAAAACACTTCTTTAGGCCATGAGGCATTGGAATGAAAAAGTGAACCTTTATATTAGACTCCAAAAGTAATAATCTTGATTTAAAATATACTTAAATGATAATTATAAAACATTCCAAAAACAGCTACTTCAACATTTCAAAATATAAATTTGTTCAACAGGAATCTCAAGATCTTACTCAAACTGAGGACATACGTCAAGGAACCTAAAATCACTATATACACAACTATGATACTTCAAAATGTGCGCTACATGTCAAAGCATTAGCATATCTCAATAATTATCATACCTTCCACTTGGATGTATAGACTAGCACTGATAATTATACTAATTTAGTCAAATGGACAAAATGAAGTACCCAAGACTAACTATTGCCACTTAGTTCCTATTAGGGTATTTTTCATTTCAAAATTATGCCTTTTTTCAACCCCTGAATTGGATAACAGGAGTGTAATGGAATGTTACATTTCTCCCCCCTCCCAGAATGAATTCAAACAAGCCCGAGAATCAATTGGTGAATTTTACATGCTAATAATTGCTACACATATGCACATTCACACCCGATTTGTCTGCTCTCCCTTTTCGTAGCCTGCAGATGATATATAAAAAAATTACGATGAATATAATGGCTAACTCATGATGGATAGCATTCACATAGCATTCAAGACTAATAAAATACAAGTAAGTGCTATTAATGCTAGGAAAAAAATGTCCAAAGAAAAATACTATTAGACTTAAGTAATGTTACAAGTAAAAAAGTGAAAAATAAAACTAATGTACACGATAACATTACATAATCAAAACCAATAACTGTGCTACAGTTCTATGTCTACCAATATAACCATAAATCATTTTATAAAAATTAGCCTGTGTGTGTACTGTACAATTAACCTAAATATTAAAAATCAAAAGGAGTGAGTGTCTTATAAAGCAAGGATGCTAGTATGATTTAAGTTGATTAGTAAAGGCAACAATAGGCAGTGGTGGCTTGTAAGTGATCTATTTTTGTGCACTAAGAGACAGGTGTGCCACTGATGAAGCCAGCAAAGCTGTGTGGTTCATGGGGAGTGGTGGGTCACCTCTGGAGTATGGTGGTGGTGGTGGTGTGGGTGCGTGGGGTGACAGTATGGTACCTGAGCACCCCGCGCTGACGACTGGGCCGGCTGTTGAGACGGGCACTGCCAGTGGCAGGGACTTCTCTGGGGTTTTGGAATAATGGATGTGTTGGGATGGCATTGCTTCCACCTGGTTAGGATAAAATTATTTGTTTTTTAATAATTTCTACAAAAAAATAATATAAGATAGTTAACAGTTTATCAAAAGAAAAAATATATCTAATTACATAACTATAGTCCATTTCTTTTAGCGATGCATATTTGCACCGACTCGCAGCGGTGCCCTTTTAGCTCGGAAAAGTTTCCGGATCGCCAATTGGTTGGACGAGATAATTCTAACCAATCAGCGATCAGGAAAATTTTCCGAGCTAAAAGGGCACCACTGCGAGTCGGTGCAAATCTGCCTCGCTAAAAGAAATGGACTATAGTGTTTATATTGTAGTTTAAAGTTAATTTCAAATTGAAACATGAAAAATTTATCTGAATAGAAAAAGCTTTAACATGATAAAACTTTATAGATCAAAAATAAATCCAATGAAAATATTTTAAAGGACTCAAACTAAAAACAGTAATATACATTACTGTATAGTATAGATATTTCACATTCATAAATATTTGCTTTGGACTTACTTGGATTGGCATTGGGTGTTGAAGCCATAAAAGATGGATCTTCATGTGAATGCGTTTGATGATGATGAGACACTCGATCACCAAAGATAATTGTGTCTATAGTGTCGATGTACTGCTGATAAGAGGGAAGGAGGAGAATATCGTCTGAATCTCTCTCACCTGGAAGTCGAATGAAGGTTTCCTCAAGATCTTCATAGCCCTCATCAAAGACTGATCCTTCCTCCTCTTCCTCTTCGTCATCATCGTCATCATCAGCTGTTTGCAAGACAATAAAACCTTAGGAAAAACAATGAAATATGGAATAGTCTTAAGGTAATTCAAATAAAAATCACAAATTTCAATAACTAAAAATTGAATTAGAAAAAAATACAAAAAATTAGTTTGAGCTAAAAATGCACTGTAAACTACTGTAGTTTTTTTTTTTTAAACATTGGGGAATCCATTACATCAAAAAGAAACAAAAAGTTGCATAACATTATATATGATGTATTTCAATCCCATTAAAAAAATTAAATTTCAATATCTGAACCCTTCAAAGCGAGAGACATTTTTCAAACAGCATTAACTAGTAAAACTCATTACGAAGGACACTTCATACTTCGTTTATTTTTTAAATTTGACGGTGACGTTTCAAACTATTTTAATTATGTTCCACAAAAATAGGTAGATAAGCAAACAATCAGAAGATAACCCAATGTTACTAGTTATGAAAAAAAAATATTTCTAAAAAGTTATTGCAATAAATACACACAATTAGCATGTTTATAAGTTCCATAAATGTTACTCAACAAAAATTGGTTACACGAATGTTAGCCGTGACAAAATAATTCAAGGAATGTTAGCCCCCCGAAAATAGTTCCCAGAAAGTTAGCTCCAGCAAAAATTAGTTACATGATTTCATCATCCAAACCAAAAATTAGTCCCCTGAATTTTAGCACCTAAGACAAAACTTTGTTCCCTGAATTTTAGCCGCCACGACAAAAATCTGTTTTGTGAATGTTAGTCCTGCCAAAAATCAATTCTGTGAATATTAGCTCTAACAAAAATTAGTTACCCAAATGTTAGCCCTCGGAAAAAATTAGTTATCGAATGTTAAGCCCTAAAAAATTAGTTTCCTGAACGTTAGCCCTTCAACAAAAAGTAGTTGCCAAAAGTCAACCCCAACTAAAATTAGTCCGGAAATGTCAGCCCCAACAAAAATTAGTCCTCAAATGTCAGTCCCAACAACATTAGTTCCCCAAATGTCAGCACCAACAAAATTAGTTTCCCATATGCAAGACCAAACAAAAATTAGTTTCCCAAAATTTCAGCCCTTCAACAAAATTTTGTTCATTGAAATTTTAGCCCTTCAACAAAAATTAGTGCCACAAATTGGCTACATACATCAAAGGATAGCCAGTTCCTTGTGATGCACAGTGCCTATCTAAGGCAAGCGACCCCTACCGGTCCATACTAATTCTACTAAGATCAACCGTCAGGCATCAGTGGTAAAAGCCAAAGAGAAAGTGTCTCATCTTTATAATACAAGAAGCTCTAGCAATTCCAACAGATAAAAATAACCAAAGATAGCTTCAAATTGAAGGAAGCCATAAACATCTTTACAGATTGAAATAAAAGCCAAAAACCTAATGAATAAGAAATATCTGAAATTAAATCTCTAATTCACTAAAAGTTGAACACTGAAGACAATTACAGCCACTTTAGGAGAGTCACTCTTGGAGTTACACTCCAGAACCAAGCCCACGAGAATGAATCAGGAGCAAAAGCAAAGAGGGCAATTCCAAGACATTCATGAGTGGATGACTCAATGATTTGATCATTCAAGAAGCAACATGGCCAGAGTTGCCATGCTATTAATCACCATATTAGTAATGATACATCAGGCTCAAAAGATCTGAAATCTTCAAAACCTGGACCATATACAGTACTCCATTGTCTACAAAATACAAAAAGAAATTTGGATAAAATTATTCATTGAAAAATAAAGCTGAAAATTACTCTTCTACCTTTACAGAATTTTTTCCCTTTCTCTTGGATTAGATTTATAGATTTGGGTTACCTTGCCTAAAAGCAGGGGCCTGTGAGGCCATTCAGCAGCTTTGTGTATCTAGGGTAAAAATCTAGAATTAAACCAGGATAAAAGTTAGAAGAGGTTGAAATGCAAGAAGAAAGAGTGGGATCCAGAACAGAGGCAAAGTACAAGAATATAAACCAAGTGCAGCCAAGGGCTGCAAGAATGCTGCAAAGACCCTGAAGTCATGTCTAAAATGCACCGAGTGGGGTGTACTGACTACATTAACCCCCCATGGTTCTCTTCTCTGGGGATAAAGAAATCCCAACAGGGATAGATATATGCCCAACATAACAATGACAAGTGTCAGTTTTAGCCTAATCCAAAGAGCACATGCCCAATCAATCTGAAATTTGTTAGTGAATAACAAAACAGCTTACTGAAATATGAACAAGAATTATTTATAACTCAAAAATATTAGGAGATGCATTCCAAGATTAGGTCCTTCAATTAAAGAACTCTCGGGGCCAACATAATTAACTCGAGACATCCAACTCACGACCCACAACACAGTAATCTCCCTCGTTTTTAGTTACCATGTCTTGCTAACACTAGTAAACTAGCCTACATATATATCTCAGGAATTCACACAACTTACAGTTACTTCTAAAGAAAAAAGGCTTTTAAAAGTTAAAAAAAATTGGATTCCAAATTACATTTACTCAAAACTAAATCATTACATGTAAAGGGTCTTATCTGCTAAAGTTATTATCTACGGGAAAGTGTATTTTAAATATAAACCTCAAAAGGATTGAAACAACTTGAAATGTATAATTAAATTCTCCTCTAAAGTCTATTTCCATAATTTAGTCAATTAAATTCTGATTAAAATAACTCCAAAAGAATGCAGTTGAATCTTAATCATCACACAATCCTCATTTCTATCTCACAAAATGAGTAAGCTATAAACAATGGACAATTTTAAATGTTATAGATGCTGTCTGAGCAAAGATACTGCAGTAATTTCAGTTATCTAGAAGTTTTATTCCAGCTGTTACCAAGTTGTGGAATGATCTTCCTAATCGGGTAGATGAATCAGTAGAACTTCAAAAGTTCAAAGTTGGAGCAAATGTTTTTATGTTGACCAGCCTGACACGAGTCTTTTTATAGTTTATATATGACATATCTGTTTTTGACGTTAATAGTCGATATAAGACATATCTGCTTTGACGTTACTGTTTTTAGAATGATTTATTGTTAATTTATTCTCATCATTTATTTATTTCCTTATTTCCTTTCCTCACTGGGCTATTTTTCCCTATTGGAGCCCTTGGGCTTATAGCATCTTGCTTTTCCAACTAGGGTTGTAGCTTGGCTAGTAGTAATAATAATAATAATAATAATAATAATAATAATAATAATATCTGGAAGCATTTTAAACATTACAGATGCTGTCTGAGCACAGATTAATTAAAATTAATGAACCTATCAAACAGGAGTAAAAAAACCCAATGTTTAAAAAAAAAATTAAAAGACTAATGGATAAAAATAAACATTAAAAATGTGCTTTCAATAAGCATACCTATTCAATGAATGTTTACCTACATTTACCAAATATTGAAAGTATCATATTTAGTAATACTGTACTTAGTATTTTTCTAGTTTTCTTATGTGTAAAATAACCAGATATATATTTGACATAGCAATTTATAGCTTGACTTGATATTAGTGTAACTCACTAATTCTTGGTTAGTAAAATGTACCCAAAATGAGGACGAGGTGGAGGGGGGTTCATCAGAAATTCATGCGATGAAAATTTCAACTTCTTCACCAAAAGGCAATTTCATAAAAAATTATACAGCATATTTCAATCAAAACTTCCGATTATTCAAGAATGTTATAACATATATAACAATGTGATAGCAATTCAATTTATTACATTTCCTAGTATGTACAGAGAATACTAAAATTTGAAAGAAAACTTAGAAATAAAACTGAATCCATGCTTTTAAAAGCACTTTATTTTGTACAAATAAATGTATGAATTCCTGAAACATTTCATAACAGTTCCTAGCTAACCTGACTGGACAGAAAATTCTAAAATATCAATGAAATACAAATCCATTCAAAGTTTATAAACATTGGCCATAAGCGACCAATGAACCTTCGATAAATAATTTTAAATATTTAATAAAAAATGCAAAGGAGACAGCTTTAAGTATAAGTCTTAACAGAAAAGGAGAACTATTGTTTGGCTGCCACTCCCGATAAATACAACATCAAGTACCTTCAACCACCAAAACAAAGTACATTAACCCTTTTACCCCCAGGCTATTTGGAACTTAACCCCCAGGGGTTATTTTTTTTCAAACACATTTTGCAGTATATTTTTTTTAAATTGCTCTAACAGCCTTAATTTTCGTCACACACAGATCAGGATGGTCTCATTTTCTTGGAAAATGCCTGAAGATTCTCAAAATATTATCAATATGCAAAAAAAAATGTAAATAGCAGTTTTTTGCAAGGACGTACCGGTACATCCATGGGGGTAAGGGGATGAGTTTTGTGAAACGTACCAGTATATCCTTTGGGGGTAAAGGGTTAAGAGCTAATGCTGCTTCTGTATTCGCTAAGAAGACACTCCTGATCCGCAATAGCTCTTACATTCGTTTACGCATGCAAATGAAAGGTTTTAAAGCAAGAAGAAAATTAAACAACTAGATTTTAGTCATCTTACCTCCATCTTCTTCCTCTTCTTCCTCCTCTTCCTCAACCTCTTCATCGTTGTCGTCATCATCCCCTTCCTCTTCCCGGTCACCTGAGGACTCAGATGACGAGTCATCATGCTCTTCATTTCCACCCTCTTCACCTTCAAGAAACTGTTGGCAAAAAAACAAAAAGGAAACAAATTAACAACAGCATATAGTTCGAAAGGCAAAATGAAGTGTACTATTTAAAAACTCTCCATCTCCAAATGCAATATGTACTATCATATAGGTACTATTTAAAAACTCTCCATCTCCAAATGCAATATGTACTATCATATAGGTAGTCGTTGACTAAAAACATATGCAACTTGTGACTGTTCGCCTTTACGACAACTTTTTCACTATGATGATGTCACAAATGTGTCTGAAATGGTACGCAAATAGGAAAAAGTTTCCTTGGCAATTATTTTCTTGTATAAAATAACCCGTACGGGCTCGCCCACACACACTCGCAGAGAGAAAGAGCAAGAACGTATTCGTATGATAACTAATAATAATAGCTTTAAACGAACTCTAGAAAAACTGATATCCTGTAGCATATTGGTGCTGATGTACTATTCAACATGAAGTTATTTCAATATATCAAGACATTATATAAAAAATATGCCACTTATGTGCGCAATCTTTCAATATGGTAGCGGGACCTTCAGATCAGCTGATCATAACACTAAAGGTAAACAAAATATTAAGTGATTCTTGATGTTTAAAATTCTTCCAAAATTTAAATAGAATACAAAAATAATTTAATAGAGCACATGATATCCTACCAAACAAGAAAATGAAGTAATGATATACAGTATGAAAATATTGATAAAATATGACATAGATGATTGCCGAATCATGACATAACAAATCTACGGAAACTTCACTTTTAGAGTTGGACATATGGTACCAATCTCCGTTGTAAGTCGACGACTACCTGTACTTTCAATTAGTGTTTGAAATTAGTGCACATTATAATCTTCGTAAGTGGTGATGTGAACCTTTCATTAAAGAAAATAAAGTTATTCAAGTGGACTACTAATAAAAGATTGAGTAAATAACATTAAATAAAAGAAATAAAAGTGCGGCTTAGGGTATCAAACGCAATTTTAAAATTAATATAAAATCAAAGGCAGTAAACTATTTTGGTTAAAGTGCACCATCGCACCTGACTTTCGGAATGCGTTACCATGCGCGAGTCATGCATGGTATCATCCGTATCCATGGGAGGATCCCGCTCAATGACATAGCGTACTGCAGTAACCGAGTCACGGTGCGCTTGGCCACGAGAGCCGCTGCTGCCATCTTCCAATAACTGATCTAATATTTCTTCCAATCCAGCTTCATCTCCTTCCACTAATGTGCCATCCTATTAAGAAAGAAAATTTTTTTAAAATTACAAAATCCTTTTGTACCGTGATATTGTACATTTTATTCTGGAAATTCATTATGCATCTCTAAATTGGACTTGCACATTCTGTATTGATACAGTACTGTATTTTACTTGATACTTTTATTTACCAAATCCTGTACATTCAAATATTGCAATATAATTCATAATTATACTTTAACAATCTATAAAACTTCCAAGAAGCTACCATCAGGTAGAGCAAAAATAACTTCACAATAAGCCAACACCAATCATAAATTAAAAAATTACTTCATTAGGATGAGCATCTGAAGAAGGCTCCAAAATTTCACCAGCTGTGCTAATATCATGTTCAGTATTTTCTGTATCTTCAATGTTGTCATCGCCTTGAGCACGTGTCGCTTCGCTGTTGGTGGTTTCTGTCCCTGTGGAATAGCAAAAATTCATAACAGGAGCACAAATAAATTGGTATTCTAAACTAAATGACAATTTGGCAACGTACTTTTCAAATTACAAATTTAACCCTTTTACCCCCAGGCTATTTGGAAATTTCCAACCCTTAACCCCCAGGGGGTTATTTTTTTCCCAGCACATTTTGCAGTATATTTTTTTTAAATTGCTCTAAAAGCCTTAATTTTTGTCAGAGAAGGGTCAGGTAGGTCTCATTATCTTGGAAAATTCCTGAATTTTCTAAAAAAAAAAAAAAAAAAATATCAAAAATATGAAAAAAAAAAAATTTTCATAGCATTTTTTTGCAAGGACGTACCGGTACGTCCATGGGGGTAAAGGGATGGCTTTTGTGAAACATACCAGTATGTCCTTTGGGGGTAAAAGGGTTAAAGTGTGGAAAACCCAACAATATCATACAAATTCACATGCTATTGTAAATGACGAAATTCATGACCTATCAACTAACCCATAGGCTGCTGTTGATCATCATTCTGTGGAGTCTTCTTTTTAGAAGATGATGCAATACCAAACGATGGTAGATTTACAATACGAGAAACAAGTTCCAATGGTTTCAAAGCTGCATTGATTGTGGCTGCCATATTAGGAGAAGAGAGATCAAGGCTGTGTGGTATACGGGCCAAATCGGTGACTAATCCCTTCCTCACCATCACCCTTATCATGTTATTCATCCTGCAATGGGGAAAAGTTTCACAACATTGGATATAAATATAAACTGTTAGATTTATAAATCAACTGTACAAGTCACAACGGATATTTATAAACAGTGATAAAATTTGATATTCATAAAGTTTGATTTACAAATAAATTGTACTAGGGAAACAACAGTGGATATCTATAAACAATTTAAAAATAAAATATACCAGTTTCACAACAATGTATACTTATGAACAATGATTTATGAATAAAATGTACCAGTGTTGCAACATTGAATATTTATAGTATGATTTATATATAAAATATACCAGTATCACAACAATATAATACCAGTACCCTTGTTAGGCTGGAGGCACGTAGAGAGTAGAGGTCCCCTTTTTTGTTTTGTTTCATTTGTTGATGTCGGCTACCCCCCAAAATTGGGGGAAGTGCCTTGGTATATGTATGTATGTATCATAAAATTTATTTTTCTAAAGTGACTTATAACGCATCAGTGTCACAACATATATTTCACGGAAGAGGGGGAAGATCAACAACAAAAATCTTTTTACCCATGATGTTGCTGCTGTTTAAAGCAGAGGTTGGCAGGCTGGTTCAGCTGAGCAGGACAGGCTTCCATCATTGTACATATCAAGCCAACAAGGGCTTGAATTCTGGCATGTTTTTCTGTACTTTCGGAGACTATAGTTGCCCTACCAAGAGCTCCTTTTACCTGTAAAATAGATTAAGCTTTTTTTAACCAAAAAACCATTAATCTTCAAACTTGAAATTACTATTAACTGCAATGGACAAATCAACTTTGTTAAATAATCTAGAAAAACTAAGGGTCACAAAGAAATAAAATGCAAACCTTTCACACTGACCTGTAAATTAAGAGTAACAACACTAAAACTTTCTGTAAAAAAGCACTATAACTTCTGTACACCATTTACCATAACTCAAATTGGTGTCTGGATCAGCTTTTAAACATTCAAAAGGTAATGAAAAAATTTATATCGCAAAGACACAGATACTTTACTCCAATTGATAACACAGAGGTACACTTCAGTACCATGTAGCTGCAATTGGAATACCTCCTGCTCAAACCAAGCTTAAAATTATTCATATTGCTAATTAAAACTAAGCAGCCAGTTGGTTTACTAGAATGCATGAACCATCAATAATACAAGGATTCAGCAGGAATGATAGTTTAATGAGACATGAGCAGTTTATAGATTTTATGCTTCAACTATAGTATGGTGTATATACAGTAGTATCCAAACCCTTTGACGACAGAAAAAGGGAACGACAGTACCGCAGCTGCATGCATGTGGTTACTAGCACTAATGGGTATGTTATAATGCTTGAATAATGAAAGATGCTTGTTTACTATTCAAGATACATCAGCATTGAAGTTTATCAATGCCTTTTCTCTTTGAAGTACAACCATCATGTTACAAATTGTTAGCTATACAGCGTAATATTATGAGAGGCGTTTGGTCAAGTCTTTCACTGAAGTCACAGGGAATTAGGAGTCTAGGATTCTCTCAGCTCTAATTCCTAGGTAATGCTCGCATCTACATTTATATTTTTTTTTACTATGGACAGCCTACTAAATAAATAGAGGGATAACCTTTTAGCAGATAAGTAGCCTGTATGGGCCTTATTTTACAAGTCAACCAAACACAGCAAGTTGGAAGGAAATTATTTACTTTCAGCCAATAAAAGCACCCTGTATTATACTCAGCCCATTACAACGGTCAACAGCTGTCATGTGTGTAGAAGCAAATCACGGAGACCTTCCCAAGGTTCGGCCCCAAGCTGCATCCACCTGGTTCAGCAGCTTTGTAGGCATCCCCTAATGGTGGACAAGCAGGGGGATGACCTATTCTAGCATTTGCAGTTCTTACCGCCACCTCCCTGGTGTTTTCCTCCACGATTGGACTTTGTTCCTTTTCCCGTACTTGACAGAATTTGTTTTCGAAATCACTGCTGTTTTCTTCGATGATGATTTCGCTTAGCTGGTCTTTGGAGGGGCTGGAGGTCTGTAGGGTCGAGCTGTAAGGGCCCTATGAAGGAGGGAGTCCGTGTTGGACTTCCTTAACCTCTCCAAGGCCTGTTCGACGTCCCTAGGCTCAAGAGGAAGAACCCTCCATGGAGAAGGTTCGAAGCCTAGAAATCTCAGCGTTAGGGACCTGCTGGTGAAATCTCTCTGCCAATGCATCCCTTTGTTTCAGAATGGTATTGGCCCACAGGGTCACTACCTGGTGGCCCAGAAAATCAATGGTGCGGGTGCCAGAGAGAAGCAAGGTCTCCAAGGCCTTCCTGGTACAATCCATAGAGAAATCCTAGGTTCGCACCGGGATTCCCACCGATCCCAACCCATGATATAGCCTGCATGGCGTACTTCGCAACCTTCCCTTGGTTCAGGATCTCAGAAGCTGAGAACGAGACCTGACACGAAGCGAGCCTCTCTACAGACACCCTAGGTCAGCTCTTCAAGGGGGTGATGGAGAGACATTGTCGAGAAGGTTTCCCTCATATTGTCGTAATAACTCCTCTGGTTGGCACCTGAAGGTGGGAGGAGTTTAGTGAACAAGGAAGTGGAAAGACAGCTGGGAGGGGCTCTTATGCCGGACAACCTTTAACCCCAGGGACCAGTCTAAAGCTACACTGGTCTTAGGAGGCTTTTGGGTGCCAAAGACACGGTCTAGGAATGTGTCTTTGCCTTCTTGAGGGGCCGTCTCCAGATTCAGTAACTGTTAAGGGCCCTCATGATGGTCAAAACCTGCCAAAAGGTGTGTTCCGACTCTCTCTGGTCTTGTCCGAAGCTGGGCTGACAGCGACAAGATCTTCATCCACCACCGACGTCTCACCTGGGGTGGGTAGTGGTCGTCAACAAAAGACCGACTCGACTCCTGGACCCCTCAGAGGGGTTCCGAGTCCTGAAGGCGGACTTAGAAATCGTCTTAATTAGGTTCCCTTCTGGGAGGAAACAGAGGCTCTAAGGCAGAATGTCTAGATGTAGTGACCTCAGAAAAACAGGGGAGAGTGACACTGACTCTTCCCTCTGATTGCCTCTCAATATGGTGGATGAGGCATCAAGGGGCCGGGGCAATGATGGAACCTCAGGGGAGGTTTCTACCCTTTGAGTCCTGACCGGAGTTAGCTTGATCCTTGTTTAAGGGACATTATCATGAGATCCCCTCTTCCTCTTCAGGAGGGAAGAAGCAGTCCTGGTTCCAAATCCCGGATCAGTTGAAACCGCTAGGGCTTCTGACGGACGTGAAGGAAGCACCGGGGCGAAGGCTCGAGTTACCGCCCTAACCAGGGCGTTGAACCACGGCTGCCTACTCATCGAAGCACTCTCGGAAAGATCCCCTGAAGGTCCTTCCACGGGGTCTCCAAACTAGATACTGAATAGTTAGGGACTGTAGTAGATTCCCTTCTGTATGCTGGAAGGTTAGAAATCCTAAAGTCCTGTCCTGAAACTTGCCCCCTCCCTCCTAACCCGGTTGTTGCAACTTTACGCGTTGGCGGGGACAGGAGTGGGGCGACGGAGAATGACCGTTAATCACCCTACCATTACTTTTGGTGGCTGCAGTTGGCGATCTTTTCTTGCAAGAGGATGAGATGGACGGTGAAGCGTTGGAGAGCAACGAGAAACCTCCTGCTCAAGACGCGAAGATCGATGGCTGGGAGATAGATAGGAGGGAGTGTGTTCCAGCGTTGATAAGTGATACCACGGTAACACGGGTTACGTCGTTACTGCTGCACAAGCGGCAGGTTGGTATGACGATGATCCTTGGGGAAGCGACTCGTGCGTCGTTGGTCGTGAGGGATGACCGATGAGAGACGAATCGGGTTGGAGTGGATCACGTACAGGTGGGCAAAAGTATTCCACAGGAGAGCGACGCCATGGTTTGAAAACGCTCTGAGCTACGGAGGAACGCTGGTTTATTGGATGACTGATAAGCGTTTCTCGAGAGGGCAAAGGTATTAGAGACTCGTGGGGTTATTAAGGTGAACGCCAACCGAATAGGCGATTGCTAACAAGCAGGCGAACGTTGCCGAGCAGGCAAACAATGACGAGCAGGTAAACGCTGACGAGCAGGTGAACGCTGATGAGCAGGCAATCACTGCAGAGCAGGTGAATGCTGACGAGCTCGCGATTTGCGATGTGGAAGCTATTCCCGTGATGCTGGAGATTGTTGTGTAGTGGACAATTCATGAGCGAACTAACGCTTAGGTGGAGCACGAGACTACGATCGTTATCGATGGTAAGGCGATTCACGTGTTTGAAGCGACAACGTAGGAGATTCACGTGTAACCACATGTTTAGGTGGTACACGAGAAGTCGCTCGTTGACGTTGGTCGGGCGATTCACGAACTAGACACGGTGTAGAAGTAGCTCAATGACGATGGTCAAGGAATTCACGAGGTGAAAGCGATGGAGAAGACGATTCACAAGTAACCAACTGTTAAGGTGGTATACGAGAAGCCGCTCGCTGACGATGGTCAGGCGATTCACGAGCTAGAGGCGTTTGTGCGAGGTAGCTTGCTGCTGATGGTCAGGCGATTCACAAACTGCGAGTGATGGAGAAGATGCCTGAGTAACCGACCGCTCAGGTGGTACACGAGAAATCGCTCGTTGACAATGGTCAGACAATTCACGAGTAGGGTGACTATGGTCAAGCGGCGATTTACGCTCTTCTGGACAATGGTGAGACTGTCGAGCAGGTTAGCGTTGGGCAAGAGCCTGATGAGACGTAAAGTGACGAGACAAGATCGGAGACAGAAGCGAAGGTCGAACAGTTTCTTCCGAAGTAGAAGAGTGAGGAGGAGTAGAGGTGAAGAGACATCTCTTGGCCAAGGGAGCAGGACCACCCTGAAGGTAAAGTGGAGGACAGACACAGCGAGGTCGCCTGCCGCTGACGCGACAATGAAGCAGCATGAGATCAGCAGGCCTCTGAAGAGGAGAGTCTATACGAGACCCTTTACTAGAAAGGAAACACTCGTCTGAGACATGCCTCAGACTTTGCTCTCCCCCTGAAGGATTTTTGTCAGGGGAAGAAGCGGAGTCCTTGGCAGCAGAAGATGGAGAAGGAGAAGCAGAAGCAGCTGCAGGAGCAGCTACCAGGGCAGCAGACGAACTCTCCAACACAACAACGTTGACAACGGACAAGGGGTCGACGTACGAAGTTGACGCGTGCTGGAGATCGGCACCCTGGTACAAAAACAGCAATGCCTCCTTGGAAAGATCACCGGGCAAACAAAACGACGGCCACAGCTGTAAAAGAGGAAAAATAGGAGAAAGAGAAACAGCCTCACTCGGAGGGAGATCGGGGACAACCCACTAGGGGAGGCAGCACCGTCTCGAGGAACGAGGTTGGCCAGGAGCTAATTGGACTACGCTTCTACTCGTCAGTCCCCCGGAGAAGCCATCCGAATAGGAGCTACGGAGGAAGGTCGGGAGGCGGAGTAACAAACCTTGGGATTCTTCTGCTTCGAAGCGACCTTCGAAGAGGAAGAATCCAGCTTAGGCTTTTTCTTCCGTCTACAACCATATCTTTCCCACTGTGAGGAAGACCACTCCCGACACTCACTACACTTATCTATATCACAGCGCTGTCCTCTGCAATCGTGGCAAAGGCTGTGGGGAGGTGTTTCCAAAGCAGACATAAACTTCCCGCAGGTGTGACCTTCAGTTCCCGTAAGTCGGCATGGCCTTAGGAGAAACAGCACACACACACACTAATGGAGAAAGCAAAAAACATTTAATGGCAGTCCAAAAATTAGAGAAAATGAAGATCGGTGACAACCGTACTCCATCCGAGCCAAAAGCAAAGTGGGATCAATCACAGGTATGTGAGTGGGAGGGGTAGCAAGCTACCCTCATACCCCCCCGCTAACCAGCAGGATGGGTAACCCTGGCTAAATTCTAATGTCTCGTCCTTTCAGCTTCGCCGAAAGTAAAATTCCTGTAAATAGCATTGGCTTGTATTCCATACGTAACAAAATGGGAGATAATTTATTAAAACCTTTCTCTACACTTTTGAAAATTATATGAAGTTTTTTTTACCAGGGTTAAACAAATATACCTATAATGGGCAATAAAGCCTGGATGGGTATAGTGTAGTTTCAGGTGAATCAGAGAAGTAGCCCACAAAGGCTGTATTCAATATGTAACACTGCAACATCCCAGTGTATTTTTGTAAAATATTTACAGGAGTAAATGTCTTGAAAGGCTCCTAACAAAGATAGAAAGTTTTTAGTATCCCCATTATTTCTATGAGTGCCAGGGCTAAATATAAGGAGGTATGACCTATGCAAAATCCAATAACCTAAATAATAGAAATAATCTTGGAGCCAACTTCTAAGCCAGGCCAACTTGTACACAATTTAATATCTGATTCACCATCAGCATCAAAGACCTTCCAGATAAAATTATGATTCACAGTAGAAATTTACCTCAGCATCATTGCAGTTTCATACAAATTACTGCTTTTCATGTGATGTTATACTAAGTAGTAAAAGCTATTTAAAAACACCAGCACAACTTTAACAACAAGTCTTTGCAAAATTAGAACAATCGTTTATTTATGCAACCAGTGTTAGAAGTGGATGACCTAAATATAAGTAAAAAATTAAAACAGTCTATTCGCAGTAAAGAAAACACTTGGCAATCCTATGGCTTAACCCTTTTACCCCCAAAGGACGTACTGGTACGTTTCACAAAACTCATCCCTTTACCCCCATAGACGTACCGGTACGTCATTGCAAAAAAACTGCTATTTACATTTTTTTTTTTGCATATTTTTGATAATTTTTTTGAGAAACCAGGCATTTTGCAAGAGAATGAGACCAACCCGACCTCTCTATGACGAAAATTAAGGCTGTTAGAGCAATTTAAAAAAAATATACTGCAAAATGTGCTTGAAAAAAAAATAACCCCTGGGGGTTAAGTGTTGGAAAGTTCCAAATAGCTTGGGGGTAAAAGGGTTAATTATAAAAATGCTAAATATCAAATCTGAAACTATACAAACCTCGGCAACAAGAATTGTCTGTGCATCTGGAGCATGGTTACAAGATGCCAAAGCTGCTATCAACACCCGAACGTGCCCAGCTGTATCTTTATCCGATGCCGAACTACTACAAACTAGGTGGTCCAACATGTATGCAAGTGCAGAACAATCCTGAAATAAGATCATGAGAACTTTATAAGACTATTACTCATACAGCTGGTTTAAATGACCTGATAAAATGTAATCATTAAAAAAAATATATCAGACAATTAAGATGCTAAAATAATTCAGCCAATAGTTCTTATGGCTTCCAAACCTTGACATTATTATTTAAGGTAAACATTAGTATAAAACAAAGCGTGGCAACGACCTCGATTCTTAGCCATTTTCAACGGCGATATGTTTAACCTATCATGAGTAATTAATAACAGGAATTACCAAATCAGATGGAGTAAAGTGGTAAGAAAAACCTGTATCATCTATCATTACTGTACATTAAATTTCTTTAATGCATATAATTATTTAGGACCCAATATTTTCAATGTACAGCTGCCTCAAATAATTTGTGAAATGAAAATTTAATAATTTTCAAAGCTTTTAAAGGCTTCTATAACACTTATTGTAAAAAAAGTACAAACTTCCTTAGTGTGAGGACAAGTTATGAAAGCATTCTATACTACTTTCCAGTCAATAAAAATTAAATGTCTTTGTGGAATAATTTAATATCAAATGCTGGATCTATTGCACATTTTTTTTTGCAGAAACTAAACATTTTGTTAAAAAATTATCAAACTATTGCAATTTCTACAGCTATTGACTAACCACCTACAGGGAGTCGCGGCCAAGGAAGCTGAAAAGGCAATACCCTGGCCTAGGGTGAAATGAAAAGTATGGTCATAGATTAACATGCATCCCCTCTAAAGAGAAGACTGATCTTTACTTAGCACAAAAAATAAAAGTGTCTGCAACCATAAGGTTCACTACCTACCTCTGTTATCTTTTCATTTGACCCTGCTGAGTAATGATGCTCTGTGACCAGCTTAGCACAACCAGCATAGGAGCGGACAAACTCCGCTAACAATTTACATATCAGACTCTTTGACAGCAGGGGTTTCTTCTTCTTTGCTGCTTCATCAATTTTTTCATTTGATGCCGTCTTTGTGCTTGCTCCGGGAATCTTACTGCTATCGCTTTCCATTGGACTCTGCAAAAGTATATCAGCATTAGGCCTACGCAAACTAAGGTTTGTACAATATTCAAATTTGTCTAGTTCTTAAAAGTAACCACAATAATGGTAATAAGGTTTTATAACTAAAAGCACTAATTTATTTGGAGGCCTTGCTCTCATTACATTTAACCAATTTACAATTTCTACATTTCAACATTAACTTTAAATTTATGATATGTAAAACTATTTAAGTTGATGTAATTTTCTTCCGCAATGGTAAAAGTATGACACAATCATCACCACTGATACAATAGAATAATTTATTTCATACTGTAGTAGCAGCATGGAGAATTTTTCTTAAATACAGTAGTACCAATAATTACAAATTTCATTCGTTCTAGGAGAGGGTTCGCTAACTAAATTCTCATGTTCATTTTAACAGGTTAACAGGTTCGTAACCAAAGGTACAACTGTATTTATTGTTAACTCTAAGTGTACAGTTTAATAAATGTTGAATACCATCAAAGAACTTTGTCATCCTCATAATAGATACTAAAACATAGGTAAACTGTGCATACTAACCTGTTCATCTGTTTCCTGCACAATCATATCATTAGCAGATGATGACCGAGAAAGATGAATTTGGCGACGAGCACCCACGCTAGAGGATGCTGCCCTTTCTTCCGTCGGTGTGGTTGTGGCATTTACCATAGCAGCGACTAATGAACACTGACTGACTCCAGCAGGAGCAGGAGATTCGCTATCATCACTCAAGGTTGTAAGGGCTTCCAAAAGGTCATGGATCAGTTGTTGAGGTTCAATACCGAGAGTCATCCCTGAGCCAGTGGAGCTACCACCGCTGCCAGATGACCCAGAGGCTCCAGCCGCAGTTGTTCCAACACTCTTTCCACCAATACTCTTCATCAGGATACTGTCTTCACCTGCAAAACATAACGGGAAATATAGTTTTAAAATAGAAAATAAACTTATCCCATGTGTATACATACATATACCAAGTCACTTCCCCCAATTTTGTGGGGTAACCGAATATTATAACAATATTATTTTATTTATAAGCATACCACAAACATTTTTTCCATAGCCTTTAGTTTTCACAACTCGCTGATATCAAATTTTTTGTGTGAAATCTGAACAATAAAAAACTAAGCAGCTGGGAGGGAACACACGAACTAAAGGTTGGACGGAGGTGGGTTGCCTGGGGCTATCAATAATGGATGAAAGAGGACTTGATTGGTTAACTATCAAATATTTGAGACTAAATGATGTCGGTAGCATTACTACTGTTAAATATAATTTCTTGACAATAAATCTAACCTCTCCTTGAAAGTAACAGGATCAGGAGTGGATATGTGCTAGCAACGACCCTTTGGAGACAAAGATCCTTATCCAGGTTCAACATAAAAAGCGTAAAAAGAATGACCTCGATAACCTGCATATGGTTTCTACAGCAACCATATGATATGAACGACTTCTATCACGAAAGATACTAGCAACGAAAATAAACTTCATATGGTACTACCAAATGAAAATTTACACCTTGATAATTTAATCCTTTGAGCCCATAAGATGTATTTTGTCAATACTTTATTTTTTAGATTAAATAATATCCAACAGATTTAGTAGATTTGAAAACAAAACCCTCAGAATATTGGGAGTTAAATGGCATGACAGAATTAAAAAGGAAACTATAAGAGAATACTCGAGTACCACATGTGGATTAGATCATGGTGAGGGGTAGATCGAGATTGTTTGGACACGCTCTTTGCACTCACCAAGAGAGATTAGTTCACCAAATTTTCAACTGGGCTCCACAGGGCACCAAAAGAGTTGGAAGACCCAGGCCCACATGGCTGAGGACTATGAAGCATGAGGTAAATAATGAATGGAGTAGTATTGAATTAAAAACTCAAGATAGAGAGAACTGGTGAAATCTAACCAAGGAACTTTGCTTCAACGGGCATAGGAGATATGAAAATTTTACTAAATTATTAAAGTTATATATCGATTAAAAGGAAATTTAATCATCCCTACAATAATGACTGTTGTAAATTTATAACATAAGTTTTTGTGCCAAGTCAAGGTAAAGGGCAAAAATAGGGCCTGTGGCTCAAGTCAAATCATTTGGTATGGGGGGTAGAGTGCTCAAAGGGTTTGGAATTTTTTTTTGATAAAAGGTCTTGAGCCAATGAAATTAAACTACATATAGCCTGTATCCTCCCAGCCTAACAAGGGACTCAACAGAGTTCAGCTGGTACTGCTAGGGTGCCACAGCCCACCCTCCCCCATTATCCACCACAGATGAAGCTTCATAATGCTGAATCCCCTACTGCTGCTACCTCCGCGGTCATCTAAGGCACCGGAGGAAGCAGCAGGGAGGAACGTAGAGAGTAGAGGTCCCCTTTTTTGTTTTTGTTTCATTTGTTGATGTCGGCTACCCCCCATAATTGGGGGAAGTGCCTTGGTATATGTATGTATGTATGTATAACCTGTATAGTTTATCACATATGAAATAGATAAAAACTCACTATTGGCTGACATAAGATTCCTCTTCAAGGTCATGTTTAGATCTATTCGGAGACACTGCTGGGTTATTTCGGTAAAAAGTTGTGGGTCCCGACATGCAGCAGGAGCCAGAAGCCGGAGCAGATAATGAAGTTCTTTAGCTCCAGACATAGTATTATTACTAGCTGATGATCTTATCACCTGTAAGGATAAAAAACTTTTCAATATCATACTTGATATTTGCACCCAATGCACAAGCCCAGGGATAAGTTTAACTTTCCACGTACGGCATATCAGGGAGCCAAACTCATTGTTATCAATATACCCTTGAAAGTTCCATATAAATATTTCTAAAAATTGAACATTTTCCCCAATATCACATGATAATTATTGGTCATACTTAATAATGAAAATAATTATCACTGAATTTACATTCAATTTGCAACTATACCTTTTCCATTGTGTATCGTAGCGTAGTAGGTTCTTCCAGGATATGCCTCATGAGAAGAGCAGCAAGGCTATGAAAACCCCAAAAGCCTGAAGATTCTGTTAGAGAGAGGAGGGTACGGACCCCACCTAAGCTGGCAAACAGACACGCCTGTTCCCAAACTCTTGTTACTCTCAAACAAAGGCGCATGAGAGCATGTAATGTATCGGGGTCCACGCCAAGTTTCATGAACCCAACACACGCCCTGTAGGGAATAAAGAAATTACTTATTTGATATCTCATCTCCTTCTCTAGAATAGACAGGGCTACCACTACAATGCTCTTGAAATGAGATATTGTTTGAAGTAAACATCTTTGTATGTTGTCTCGTTATGGCAATACATGACTGCAATAAAAAGCACCAACCATTGATGACAAACAATGAAACCTGGATACTATATGATGCTATTCTTTAAAACTTTAATTTCAGCTTACTTAAAAAATTCTTTAGTAAAACAAAAATTCCACAATCAACCAAGATAAACAAGGGATGATGACATACACATAACCCTCTTGACTATATGAGACTAACCTATTCTACATTAACCAAACCAATTGAAAAATTAAAAAAAAAACTTCCAAAATGTTTTACCTTATAATGGCCTCGTGATGTGTTGTGTTAAGGCCATCAACAGGTGGAATTTCGACCACATCAACTTCTGCAGATGCAGTTATTGTAGTGTCCTCAGACTCTTCACATTCCATCTTTTCTTCTCCTGTTGCGACAGTAACAGCAGCCTCTTGTTCGTCTACTGCTGTTGCAGCGATAGCTGCTATATCAACTACTTCTGCCAGTGGTTCTTCGTGACTTGGCTTCTCTTCTTCGTCTTCTGCACCACTGGCATCAATGTTTGTGCTTCCAGTTTGTCCTTCCTCTGTTGTTGGGGTTGGTTCATCTTTAGGCATAACGTTGGGTAATTTCTTCTTCTCTTCGCCAATCACTTTTTCCTTGATGGTGATCATGATGGGACGACGGTTGCCAGATTCTTCATTAACCTTAAAAAGAAATGTTTATAATATACTTAGTTCAACCACATATTTTCATCAAGTCTCATGGTCAAACCATGCAGTCTAAAAGAAATTCCAAGTCTTTGTACCATTTTAAATGATGAACAATGCACTGTGCAATAAACTAACTGAAGGGCTTAACTCCTCTATGGGGAGAAAACAATATTGCAAAGTTTTCTTACCTGGACCATTGAGTGGAACTGAATGGTGTATTTCCTCCTTCCATTGATAATGCGAATACTAGCCTCGCCAGCCCAGTATGCATCGTCAATACTCTTATTGTTGCTTGGTGAATATGCACACCACTTCAATGTACTCATATCGAACCATTTCCATACATGATTACAGATCTATTAAGGAAGACGAAAAAAGGAGAAAGTTTTTAAAATATACCTTATCAATAAAAATGTATAAACATCAAAATAAAAGGTAAACCCTTATCAAAACCTTTAGTCAGTCATCTTAAAACTTTATTCTTAAAAAAAAATACTAACCTTGCTAACTTCACTTCTTCGTTGAGTTGCCACAGCTAATTTCTCGTACAAATCCAGCAAAAGTAACCCTGGAGACAGCCATTTAGGGGTTCCTGATCCCTCAGCATCATCTTTATCTTTCTCTTTATCTTTGGCTTGAGAGGGTCCAGATGAAGGTGGCGGTGCCAAAGGAGGAATTGGGATTAAGGATGGGGTGGTTGATGGTGCTGCTGAGGTACCACTAGCAGGTGCTGGAGTAGCAATTGGGAGTGGGGGAGGATTAGCAGCCATGACTGCATGAGTCAAAGTGAACAACTCTGTCAGTGTATCAACCAGGCCAGCTTGTTCCATTGCGCTTGCACAGCCTCTTTTCATTTCCTAGGTAAAGAAACGCAGTATTATCATAGAGTATGAATTTGTTTCGAAGCAGCAGCATTACTACTAGGTAAAACTAATTATTGCAGATTGAAAAAATTTCTTAGATTACAAAGTAAACTAGTCGTAGCCTGAGCATGCCACATTCAGAATGTGTATCATGTTAACTAGACATAAAACATCAACTTCAGACAAAAAAGACCAACCTCAAAAAGTAGGGTGACAAGGTGTAGGCGAACAGCAAATTTGGAGGCTAGGACGGAGGTACAGAGTTGTTCAACAGTTTCAGGTGATGTCAGCGATCCCGATGAAAGCAACTGTTTGGCTTCATTACTTATCTGAAAGAATGAGCATACATTAAAAAATAAGCCTACATTTCTTAAAAGAAAAAATTATAACTTCAATTTTCCAATAGTAACAACAGCTAATTTCTGGTCTTCAAAAGATATAGAATACTCTACTAGTACTTAGCAATGTAGATGAATTTTTTTAACTGTCAATCAAATGTCATGAAAATTTCAAATAATATACTTACTTCATTTATCAAGGTGGTCAGCATACTCTGACGCCATTCGCTTCCATTTCTAGTAGCACATGTGGTTAATAACTCGCACACTTTGTATACCATTTGAGGCTGCACATCCAATTGGGTTAGGCATCCCTCTAGTACACATTCGCTAAACTTATCTATAACAAAAAGAACACAATAAAAGAATTTTGAGATACATTGTGTCCATGAAGAGTCAAGCCTGACTTTTTCTGTTTATCATGTACAGGGGGAATTTAAAAAAGGGAGCAACAGCGAAGGCACATGGAAAGAGATACGTAAAGCTTAGTGTGAACAACTGAAGAAAAAAAGAAAAGGCAACCCTTTTGGCCCAATGTATTTGACAGTGTGAAGAGTTATGAGAAACTATCTTGTTCATTCCAGTATTCAAGAAGCTACACTGGCTAGTTCTATTTACACTTGAAGAATTGGTAATGTTAGCTAGTGTGTTTTGTGGTAGCTCCACCCCTGCCGATTACCACCTACTGTATTTTAGCAAAACAGCCAATTTGGTTTTAGGACAGTAATCATGTTCCCTAGTTTGCCATTTGGCCAAGGAGCATGTGTTGCCCTTCTTACAGTCTAATACTGTACAAAAATCCCTTTAATGTAGTCAGGAATTTTGTACAATTGGCCTTTATTTTAGTACTGTCTTTCTGTTAATTATGAGACCTATGTTTTCAAACAAACAGTTGGGAGTAGGTGGGTCTTGCACCATTGAATTTTCAAGTAATAGACACCAAGGAATTGTTGAAGGGCACCATAGTTGATAAAGAAATGTGATATATGGAGTTCCTCAAGATTTTATTGATATCAAAAGATTTTTGTTACCTTTGACGTGCCATAAAGAAACATTTGACTATGAAGTCGGTATTGAAGGAAGTAACACAATGAACTAGGTATGGGGGGGGGGGGAGAGCAGTCAAAGAGAAAATGAGCACACATTAAGTGCAGGATATTGCGAAGGTATTCTTTAAATGAAATACCATATTAATAAAATTGTAAAGACCCACACATGTAATACCTGTACTAACCATGCAAAACAAACACAAGCTAAGAAAATACTGAAAAGGTTCGTCTATAAAATGAGAATACTTATAAGGAATACCAATGTGTCAATTCTTCCATAAATATACGATCCAGATGAACTAATATTGTCGACTTACCAAGAGTACTTTTACTTAATGGTTCATCATCCACTTCTTTTTGTGGAAAAGGCGGAGGCTTTGGAGCAGAGCCAGACGGCTGCTGCGATGTGCTGCTACTATTGCTACGAGGATCTGTTGTACCACCAGCCAGCTGAACATCCTCTCCCAAAGACATGGCAATTGCCTGAAGCACCTGGTGTTCCTCTGTCAACTCCATCTCACCACCACTAACCTATGTGAAAGAACAAGAATCACCAATATACGAGTGTTAGCAAAACTGACTACACATTCAGTCAATTCAATATAAATATACCTAAAAGGAAGAATAAAAATATACCAAGTTCTGTAACCAAATCAATCATTCTTGCATTAACCCTTTTACCCACAGGCTATTTGGAAATTTCCCAGCACATTTTGCAGTATATTTTTTTTAAATTGCTCTAACAGCCTTAATTTTTGTCATAGAGAGGTCAGGTTGGTCTCATTCTCTTGGAAAATGCCTGAATTTTCTCAAAATATCAAAAATATGAAAAAAACAATTTTATAGCATTTTTTTGCAAGGACGTACCAGTACGTCCATGGGGGTAAAGGGGTGGCTTTTGTGAAACTTACCAGTACGTCCTTTGGGGGTAAAAGGGTTAACTAATAAAAAGAAATAGTTAGGATATATGAGATTTATTAAGTGTTCCTATACTCATTTACCACCTTATCTGCTAAATCCTATACCTTAAAACCAATACCAAACATAAGAACAAATGAAAAACGGACACTCATACTTACACCACTAACTTGGTCCATAGGATTCATCAACAAATATTCTGTTGCTTGTTGCAATGTGTTTGTTTGTGTGATTGCTTCCATACACCTCTCACGACCAAATCCCATATCCATCAGTGCCTGAAGATGCTGGGGATTGACATCAGGCTCTGCCACTGGGGGAGGCTGGCTAACAACAGGTGGTGGTTCTGCAGTTGCCAAAGTTGCAACTGCAGTAGGTGCAGGGGCAGGGGTTGCCCCAGCAGTAGCAGTAGTTGTGGTATTAGTCGTTGATGTAGTGCTGGCAGTAGAGGTTTCCTTTTCTTTGGCAAGACGTTCTTGAATTATAGCTTCACTCTTGATGACATTACAGAGAATGACAAGTACAGACTCTGATATCCTTACTCCATATGATTTCAAAGGAGTTTTCTTTTTATTCCATAATTTCATGACAGCCTCAAATGCAACCTGCAATGGGAATGGATTAGGGTTTATAATGATTTTAGAATCCATATTGATGAGTACTACATAAAGATAAAAAATCTCAATATCAGTTAGTAAGGTACTTATAACATGACTACAGATAACAAATTCATTACCAACTAACCTATACTACACCAGTGTTAAAACACCACTATAAGAACTATAAGAATAAACTATTTTCCATTACCTTTTGAATATGAATAAGGAACTTCAGTGGACTGAATGGCTGATATCCAGGCTGGGATGATTTGGCAGGTAAAGCATGGGGCGAGTCCAGCATGGTGCGAGGGTTTACCAGCCGCTCCAGTAAAACCAACCAAGTGTCTAGGAATTCTCCAGTACTTTCTGGTAACTCTTCGGGATCTGACCCTTCCTGATCTGGCGATGTGCTACCAGTGCTGATTGCCCACTCAAAGGTATTGAAGAAGGCTGAAAAATATAAAGCAAGTCCACTGTAGCCTTACCACTAACAAAGGAGCAACAGACAATTCTAGACAAACCTATATTTTAAGCAGTTCTCACATTCAAAATACACTAGAAAAACTTTAATTGAAGCAGTTACCTCATACTGCAAACATTCTTGAAACTAATCTCTTATTTCTAAAATATAAAAATTCATATAAATATACCAACTATTCTTAAGTAGCTGTTAATAGTAATAAGATGATATCCAGACGTAAACAAAAACTGGGTGATTGAATTAAGGACACCTACCAGAATAGTACTAGTGCCTCTTGAATGCAGAGGTGCCACAGCAAAAGTAGAATTATGGTGAAGTAAAAAAGCAAAAAAAATTCTGACCCATCCCTAGTAATATTTGTCCAGATGCAACCAATGAATCCCGAGACTATGTCCATGTATTCGCGAGTCAAATCTCAAGACATTTATGGGCAAAGGTGCATTGTCGTCTACACGTTCCTGAACTGAGAGTAGCTGCTAACTCTATACCATGTTTAAATGCTATCAAAGCAGAGATTGCCTGAATATCATGGTCCCTAATATCAAGTCGGGTTATTCCCTATTTTGAAGTTGATTCATGTTCTAGATTTATGACCTGGCCCAGCACCAGGGCAGGAGAGGCCACTCAGCGACCATGCGCAACCGGGGCAAGGGACCACTAGTTGCAGTATAAAGAGCCATAAATGAAGCCGAAAAAGATGTATAGGAGGCCAAAAATTGAGTCAAGCTATGCGCCAGAGGGACATTACATAGACCTTTATATTATGCCTACAACACATCATTTGAGGTGCACTGACGTCACTAACCCTTTTCCCTTTTGGGGAGCATGCCCTTCATATCATTTGCCTCTGGCAAAAGGCCGACAAAACTCATATGAGTTTTGGCTCCCAAGTCCTAATCAAATAACAGGAATAGCAATGAACATCACAAAGGGGATATAGTTCTCATACATTTTGAAGAGTCACATCCGGAAAAATTTTGTCTTGCCACACTTGCAAATTGGTACAGTAGTTATTTCTCTTTCTAATGAAGATTCTAAGCAGGATGGATAAACCAAACACCAAATCAAAATTCCTAAAAATCTTCATCTCTCAAGACTATTGGAAAAAAAAGAAGCACTGTAATGCAGTTACAATAAAAATAAAAAGCAACAATAACCTGTCTGGATATCTGCAACTTCACCAGAATTGAAAGATAAGTAAAAAAAAGTTTATTACTCCAAACTACCTGAACTTTGACTAATACTATTGTAACTTTGAATGCAAATTCAACCTTCTTTGAGGCATTAACCTGCATAAATGTTTTTAAACAGATATTCAAATGCAGTGATTATTAAAAAAAGTAAAAAACAATTTACCTTTGATACATCTAGTTTTGGGGTGTTTGAATGTGCGTGGATGTAGTACGATAGAGAGTAAAAGATGTGAGATTGGAAGTATGTTTAGAAGTAGGAGGATGGATGTATTGGCCTTGTGTGAGACAAAGATGAAAGGAAAGGGTGAAGTGATGTTTGGTGAAATGTCTGGTAGAGTGTCTGGGATTGAAAGGGGAAGAGCGAGAGAGGGTGTGGCTTTATTGCTGAGTGAATGGATGACAGGTAAAGTAGTGGAATGGAAGGAGATATCATCTAGGTTAATGTGGGTAAGGGTTAGGTTGGGTAGGGAATGTTGGGCGTTTGTCAGTGCGTATCGGCCAGGTAGTGAGAAAAGTGAAGGAGAGCGGAATGAGTTCTGGAATGAATTAACTAGGTGTGTAGAAGGACTGGGTAGAAGGAATTATGTAGTTGTTATGGGTGACTTAAATGCTAGAGTGGGCGCTGGAGAGGTAGAAGGTGTCATTGGAAAGTATGGCGTACCAGGTGAAAATGAGAGTGGTGAGAGACTGGTAGATATGTGTGTTGAACAAGAGATGGTAATAAGTGCTAGCTTTTTTAAAAAGAAAGATAAAAATAAGTATACATGGGTAAGAGTGGCAAATGGAAGAGTAGTAGAAAGGGCATTAATGGATTATGTGTTGATAACGAAAAGAATGTTTGGAAGATTGAAAGACGTGCACGTGTTTAGGGGTATGGCTAACGGTATGTCTGATAATTTTTTGGTGGAAGGAAAATTAGTTGTAGCAAAAGAGTGGGGGAATAGAGTAGGTGGATGTAAAAGGGAGCTAGTGAGGGTTGAAGAGCTAATAAAACCGGGGGTAAAAAGTAAATATCAGGAAAGGTTGAAAATGGCATATGACGAGGTGAGAGTAAGAGAAACTGGTAATTTAGAGGAGGAGTGGAAGTTAGCAAAAGAAAATTTTGTTGGGATTGCAAGTGATGTATGTGGCAAGAAGGTCGTAGGAGGCAGCATGAGGAAGGGCAGTGAATGGTGGAATGAAGGAGTGAAGGTAAAAGTGGAAGAGAAAAAGAGGGCTTTTGAAGAATGGCTGCAGAGTAATAGTATAGAGAAGTATGTAAAATATAGAGAGAAAAAGGTGGAAGTAAAGCGCAAGGTACGTGAGGCAAAGAGGGCAGCTGACCTGAGGTGGGGTCAGGGACTGGGTCAGTCATATGAAGAGAATAAGAAGAAGTTTTGGAAAGAAGTGAAGAGAGTAAGGAAGGCCGGCGCAAGAATTGAAGAGACAGTGAAAGATGGAAATGGAAGGTTGTTAAAAGGAGAGGAGGCAAGGAAAAGGTGGGCGGAATATTTTGAAAGTTTGCTGAATGTTGAGGATGATAGGGAGGCAGATATAATTGCTGTTCCAGGTGTTGAGGTGCCAGTGATGGGAGATGAGAATGAGAGAGAGATTACAATAGAGGAAGTGAGGAGAGCACTAGATGAAACGAGAGTAGGAAAAGCATCTGGTATGGATGGTGTGAAAGCTGAGATGTTGAAGGAAGGGGGTGTGACTGTACTTGAATGGTTGGTGAGATTGTTTAATGTGTGTTTTGTGTTGTCAATGGTACCAGTAGATTGGGTCTGTGCATGTATTGTACCACTATATAAGGGTAAGGGAGATGTGCATGAGTGTTGTAATTCAAGAGGTATTAGTTTGTTGAGTGTAGTTGGAAAAGTGTATGGTAGAGTACTGATTAATAGGATTAAGGATAAAACAGAAAATGCAATCTTGGAAGTACAGGGTGGTTTTAGAAGAGGTAGGGGTTGTATGAATCAGATTTTTACAGTTAGGCAGATATGCGAGAAATATTTAGCAAAAGGTAAGGTGGTGTATGTTGCGTTTATGGATCTGGAGAAAGCATATGATAGAGTTGATAGGGAAGCAATGTGGAATGTGATGAGGTTATATGGAGTTGGTGGAAGGTTGTTGCAAGCAGTGAAAAGTTTCTGCAAAGGTAGTAAAGCATGTGTTAGAATAGGAAATGAAGTGAGCGATTGGTTTCCGGTGAGAGTGGGGCTGAGACAGGGATGTGTGATGTCGCCGTGGTTGTTTAACTTGTATGTTGATGGAGTGGTGAGAGAGGTGAATGCTCGAGTGCTTGGACGAGGATTAAAACTGGTAGGCGAGAATGATCATGAATGGGAGGTAAATCAGTTGTTGTTTGCGGATGATACGGTACTGGTAGCAGACACAGAAGAGAAGCTTGACCGACTAGTGACAGAATTTGGAAGGGTGTGTGAGAGAAGGAAGTTGAGAGTTAATGTGGGTAAGAGTAAGGTTATGAGATGTACGAGAAGTGAAGGTGGTGCAAGGTTGAATGTCATGTTGAATGGAGAGTTACTTGAGGAGGTGGATCAGTTTAAGTACTTGGGGTCTGTTGTTGCAGCAAATGGTGGAGTGGAAGCAGATGTACGTCAGAGAGTCAATGAAGGTTGCAAAGTGTTGGGGGCAGTTAAGGGAGTAGTAAAAAATAGAGGGTTGGGCATGAATGTAAAGAGAGTTCTATATGAGAAAGTGATTGTACCAACTGTGATGTATGGATCGGAGTTGTGGGGAATGAAAGTGATGGAGAGACAGAAATTGAATGTGTTTGAGATGAAGTGTCTAAGGAGTATGGCTGGTGTATCTCGAGTTGATAGGGTTAGGAACGAAGTGGTGAGGGAGAGAACGGGTGTAAGAAATGAGTTAGCGGCTAGAGTGGATATGAATGTGTTGAGGTGGTTTGGCCATGTTGAGAGAATGGAAAATGGCTGTCTGCTAAAGAAGGTGATGAATGCAAGAGTTGATGGGAGAAGTACAAGAGGAAGGCCAAGGTTTGGGTGGATGGATGGTGTGAAGAAAGCTCTGGGTGATAGGAGGATAGATGTGAGAGAGGCAAGAGAGCGTGCTAGAAATAGGAATGAATGGCGAGCGATTGTGACGCAGTTCCGGTAGGCCCTGCTGCTTCCTCCGGTGCCTTAGATGACCGCGGAGGTAGCAGCAGTAGGGGACTCAGCAGTATGAAGCTTCATCTGTGGTGGAAATGTGGGAGGTTGGGCTGTGGCACCCTAGCAGTACCAGCTGAACTCGGCTGAGTCCCTGGTTAGGCTGGAGGAACGTAGAGAGTAGAGGTCCCCTTTTTTGTTTTTGTTTCTTGTTGATGTCGGCTACCCCCCAAAATTGGGGGAAGTGCCTTTGGTATATGTATGTATGTGATGATATGTTAGGCTGGGAGGAACATAGAGAGTAGAGGTCCCCTTTTTTGCTTTTGTTTCATTTGTTGATGTCGGCTACCCCCCAAAATTGGGGGAAGTGCCTTGGTATATGTATGTATGTATGACACGAGGTATAAAATTGCTATATGGCTAACTGACAACACATCCTTTGCAGTGACTTACCATTAAGACCTTGTGATGACACAAAGTATTGAATCATTAGGTGATACGGCATCTTCTTATCATCAAACAGCATCGGATTAGTAAACCTGACGGAGCAGATGAGAAAAGTCAACCGGAACTTTGGTAAGGGAGAGGCAGGAGGAGGACTCCAAGAAAGCCCTGCATGCAGAAGATTGGCTAGAGCAGAGGCGACAGCTCTGGCTGCGATAGAAGGTGGTGTCAACGATGGCGCTACTTGCTGACCTCTTCTCTGTCGTAAGGGAGAGCCCACACAAAGCTGAAAGAAAAAATATTAGCAATCAGTTACAAGTCCGAAAAACATTTTCCCCTTTACCCTTTTACCCCCAAAGGACATATTGGTACGTTTCACAAAAGCCATCCCTGTACCCCCATGGACGTACCGGTACGTCCTTGCAAAAAAATGCTATAAAAATTATTTTTTCATATTTTTTGATAATTTTTTGAGAAAATTCAGGGATTTTCCAAGAGAATGAGACCAACCTGACCTCTCTATGACAAAAATTAAGGCTGTTAGAGCAATTTAAAGAAAAGATACTGCAAAATGTGCTGGGAAAAAAATAACCCCCTGGGGGTTAAGGGTTGGAAATTTCCAAATACCCCGGGGGTAAAAGGGTTAATAATAAAAATCTAAATTAGCAACCAGTAAAACCTTTATCATGTCTAAATTAGATTTCAGCTGTCCTACTTAATGACTACAATGCAATTACAGATAACTCGCTTTGAACTTATCCTCCATAATTTAAAAACTCCAAGACTATTTCTAACTTTAACTACAACGTACCTTTACAAGCAAGGCAAAAAGTTCTGCTAAAGCCTTTCCTAAACGTGAAGCTGATGACAGAAGGGGCTTTATCAACTTCATTTGGTGTTGTGTTGCTGCCGACTGCTGACGAGTAGGGCTTTCCGCTGCAGAAGCCCCTTCTCCAAGAGGAGTGCCATTATCAGCAATGCCTCTGATATTGTTACTTTCTGTAACTTCCATTGCAACAGTTTCATTTCGACTTCCTTCTTCACCCTGAAGAAAAATTGCAAACTTTAAGAATATATTGAAATAAACTAACAAACTAACAAATTCGTAGATAATTTGTATTTTTCCTAACTATACAAACCAACAAATTTATGATGACAAGTATTTGTGCCCATTAAAAAAATGTACTGGTCAATTTAGTGGCATCACCAAACCACAGCTTAAATTAGGAGGTACAATTCAAGTCTTCAAAAATTAAAATACGAATTATAGAATATAAATTATACTTCAGAAATTCAATCAATATTTCACCACTGCCAACGAAAAATCAAAGACAAAACATCACTTTTCTCACCTTCAAGTCAGGAGGAAGCAATTTCTCAGTATCTTCTTTCCCAAATAAACACCCAGCTGGTAATCCATCGTCTGAACAAAGAGCAAGAAGTACCGTAGATTCCCAAACAAGTGAGGTATATAGTTTAGTTAAACCAGCCAACACTCGAAGACCTAAATCAGTTCCCCACTGGTTGATAGACATCTGTCTGATTTCTGTCTGCCCAGTTCTGCATACGTGGACAAGCATCATTATGTATGCATGGACTGCACTCAATGTATGAAGCAGTGGTGTAGCTTGTGGAAAAGCTGTCGCTTCCCCTGGTGTTGGAGCAGATGCTAGTTCACGCAGCAGCACTGAACCGCCAGGTGCTGGCAGGGGTTCGTGGAGAGGTGCTAGGGCTTCTAACTTTTCGTTCAGACACTGGAGGCCTCGTTGAAGAACGCCACATTCGTGAGCAAGGTTCTGAGATGGATAGAGTAAAAATAAATATCACAACACATGGCATTTAAAGGTTTTAAAGGTTCTAAAGGTCGCTCATGAATGGCAGAGGCAAGGGACAGTGACATTGCCCTAGCAATCCGGACAATGCCCTAGAGACTGACCATATATTATATGATCAGCGCCCAAGCCTCCTCTCCACCCAAGAATCAATCACACTTACAAATTGAAGCCAAAGTTTGATAAATTGACCTTTTGAAACAATTTCCAACTTGAACTATTATAACAGAATCTACCTAGAATTTATAATTTCAAAATATACAATGAAAGCAAGTTAATGTACAACTTAATACAACAACAAGTGTTAAAACCAATACCTACCAAAATTGATTTACACACAGATGCTACTGACTGACAAGCTTGTGACACTGGGAAATCAATGGGCAAATTAGGTAATCCAAGAATACCCAAAAGTGGCACCAAACCCTTTTGGGTTACAAATTCCTTACAATGGTCATCAGTCGAATTGTTAGAGAGAATAGCATCAACAAATTTCATGACATTTAAGACATAATCTACGAGAGGAACAGGTCTTTTCTCTCCTGTAGCTGTGTCTGTGGGTGGCACATCTTCTCGCTGCCCACTGGATACTGAAGGGCCTGCAACACCAGATTCTCTCTCTTCCTCTTCTTCCTCCTCTTCATCACTTGAGTTATCATTGTGAGTCCTGCAAACCAAATGCAATTAGAATTCAATTGAATATTAATATTTAAATAAAAAAAAAAATCCAAGGGTTATCTAAAGACAATGATGATCAAAGAATGGAAATAAGAATTTATCTTATAATTACATTATTGAATAGTTTAACAAGATGACCAACCTAGAAAACCCAGATCTCAAAAGGGGTTGACCTCTTCCTCATAGAAATTTCATTATTATTAAAGTAATTGGTTAAAATAACCTTACTACTTTATCAAAAGAGAATTTGCATATTGAGAAAAACTTATATTGGTTTAATTATGAAATGGCTATTTACCAAAATCCAAATTCAATAAAATAAAAAACCAATTTAATAATATACCTCATGACAGGTGCTGGTGAGGCTTCATGCTTGGGAGGAGTCTTCCAGCATATGTAATGAGTGTCGCTTCCTAACAAACACACTTCTTCTAGGAGCTGAAAAGTTTTTAATGCTTAATGTTAATATATTATACTCTACAGTAATTATCACCAAACACTATCTCGTAGAAATCATAGAAATCACGTAAGCAGCCTTTCTATCTTTAGTCAAACAAATACATAACCTTTCAACAAAATAATTTAATATATCTTAATTGAGAAATTCCAAAGATGCTTTAATATCTACCTTGACAATAGCTTTCATTGCTTGAGCTTTAAGACTTGGCTGGTGGCGCATTAACTCGTCCATTGCATTTCCCAAGTTGGATGCAGTGTCTCCCATGGGATCGGACGACCTTCGTCTCCTCATCGCAGGCAAATAGTCGGGCGAAAGCAAAACCTTGAACAGTCTTTCGAAGGGCTTACAAGCTACAAAGGCAGCGAGACCACGAGAATTAAGGCATAAAGCACTGAATACATTCGGTAGGGAACCTAATACTTCTCTTGTAGCAGGTACCTGAAAAGGAACGATCTTAATTTTTATAAGTTTTGAAAAATACTTCCAGTGCAATGTCAAGTTGATACTAATGAGAAATCTCTAAAGATTTATACCTATACTAAGATGCACCACTCTTATACTCACATCTTTGACTAGCAATGCATGTAACACAACATCTGTGAGACCATTATCTTGAAGGGAGGACAAGAGAGATGGTTCCCCAAACACGTATACAGTAACTACATCAGTTGCGAGCAAAAATAGAGAGGCCCCGTAATACTCTGCATTACTTATGATATGTTTCAAGGAAGCTGGCAGACTTCCTTCCATCAAATGTCTCATACTTTCACTGAAACCAGGTTCTTGAATAGCTTTTTTCAAAAAGTTCAACATGGATTTCACTAGGGCTGCTCTTTGGGGTAAGCAGGATAAACCCGTCTTTGCTTCACTATAATCTGGCCGCGAGCTAGCTAACATATCTGCTGCAGTTGAAGTACTGGGTCTTATGTTTTCAACATCACTAGCTGGAAATGATGCCCCAGCAGCACCAGTATACGATTCAGTAGTGTCCATTGGCGATGGAGTTGCCGTGTCCCCAACCTCCGCAGTTTCTGTTGATACAGCCGATTCTGCATCAGCTGCTGCTTGTTGACTACTTTCTGTAGCTGCAGAGGCTGAATCATTCTCTGCGAGTGGTGCTGGCAGAGTAATGACAAAAGGCTGTTCTTTTCGGCATTCATCAACTTCCACCTGATTAGGAAAAAAAATTAATTTCTATAAAACTCAACATAACACTATTTTATACAACCATAGATAAGTAACAATATCAATTTTTAATAACTAGAATCATTTATTTTTTTCTCTATCGAATCCATGGGATACTGTATAGCATTTATTTAAATCATTTACCATATACAAATTCAAATCCTGAGAAATAGCCAGAATTATATAGCAAACAGGGGTCAATAAATTGTGCCAAACTGAGATATACCCTTCATATTCTACCTTTATTCCTTAAGACATAAATGTGCATATTACAAGCAAAAACTATAAAATATTTTCTAAACATACCTCTAATCTCCTAATGAAGGCCGTGAGTCCTCCATGAGTCTGGAAGGCATGCATATCTAAATTGGTTATGAGATCTATAACACGGACTGCTCTGGTCACAAACTGGAAAAAAAAAGAAAAAAGATTAATTACTTAGCACACAGGTCTATTAATTTCTTATACAAGGCCATTTTGTATACCATTGTATATACAAAATACAGTTAATGCTTAAAACAACAAATTGAAAAATAAAAGTCGACACTGGTCATGACCAATTCATGATTCACAACTATAAATTTCTTTACAAAATTTAAACAGAACAGACATGAAAAAGTTAAAAAATTCATAAAAAACCATACAGCAATCGTTGTGAACTTATAACTTACTTTTATAAAGTTTTACATATGCCTACAGTTTGCAGCTACTGTACTGTGTTTAACCCTTTTACCCCCAGGGTATTTGGAAATTTCCAACCCTTAACCCCCAGGGGTTATTTCTTTTCAAGCACATTTTGCAGTATATTGTTTTAAAATTGCTCTAACAGCCTTAATTTTTGTCAGAGAGGTCAGGTTGGTCTCATTCTCTTGGAAAATGCCTGAAGTTTCTCAAATAATTATCAAAAATATGCAAAAAGTATTTTAAATAGCAGTTTTTTGCAAGGACGTACCGGTACGTCCATGGGGATGAAGGGATGAGTTTTGTGAAACGTACCAGTACGTCCTTTGGGGGTAAAAGGGTTAAGAAGCTTTCTTTTCAAGTTTTAAAAGTAATACAGGCCTCATAATATAAAAAGTTTTGAAACCTTGAAACCATGAACAAAGTGAATTCTTAACATTGTAATAGAATAAACAAAAGGTTAAACCCTGACTCACTGTTATGTGATCTGGTTCGGTTCCCTTCCAGTTGACAACAGATATGAGGGACTCCATCATGCCACAGGACACTAGAGCTTCACCCCCTGCTTCGTAGCTTGCTAGGTGGTAAAGGAATGAAAACAGAGCTGTGGCAAGCGGGGCCGGGAAGGGATTGGGAACTGGCGGGTTTGTCGCTGTCAACGACGAGATGCAAGATCTAACCAAAACTGGCAAGAATCCATGGTACGAAGAGGCACCCGTTACGTCAATTATAGTATTCAACCTGAAAGTATTGAGGACACTAATATCAGTGAATGGCAATCTTGCCATTTGCTCATACAGATATAATGATTTTCATTTAATCTCAAAAGGGGGTAGAACAATATTGAAACATACTATATTGTCTACAAGGCTTTTGATAGCACACAACAAAAATACTCACTTAGGAAAACTGGGCATACGGTCCAGATGGATTATCGAAGTTAGAGTACGTAATGTGGCGGCCTTAATTTCCGTTAGTTTTGGATCATTAATTTCCAAAACCTCCACAAACTCATCCAGAAGCCCCGAATATAACACTGTGTTAGCATTGTCCTGAAATAGTTTCAAAAGTTTTAAAGGGAAATTGATACAGAAATAAAAAAATACATTACTCTCATATTCAGATTTTACTTATATCACACAGTTCACTTCAACATGACTATTAAAAGTAATCACAGAGTTTGAACCAAGTCAAATTTGCGCAGTGTTTGTCATCATCTCAATTCAAAAGTTTTTCTTACTACAATCTATTCTACTTAAAGCATTCATACTGTTTCACTGTACAGTGATACCTCTGGATACGAAAGTTTCTGCTTACGAAAAATTCAGGATACGAAAAGCGATACGAGGATTTTTATGCCCCAGTATACGAAAACATTTTCAGGATACGAAAAGCTTACGAGATCCCAACTCGTCGCCGAGAGTACCTTTTTTTTCAGGGTAACAACCCTTAATTTAGGTGTACAGTACAGGTAACAATACACCTTCACTGATCCAAATGCATTACATACAGTACCGTAACTTTTATACAGTAGTAAAGAAAACGGACCGTTTTATTAGGGCTTGGAGGGGATAACTAGGCTATAACTACATTATTGAATAATCTCATGGTGGTTTCTGGAATGGATTAGGCTGTTTTTAACGGTTGGGTTAATTATTGAATGATAGAAATGGCTGCATTGTATGTTTATTACTACAGTTTAGCGTGTTTATGAAATAAAAGGTGTCTTTTCGTAAGGCTTGGAACGGATTAGGCTATTTACATGTAAAACGCGACTCAGGATACGAAAAAATCAGCATACGAACCGTATCCTGAAAGGATTACTTTCGTATGCTGAGGCATCACTATTCAATTTTGGCCATACAAAAAAATAAATTATCCCATACATACTATGATAAAGACCTATCATAACTCAAAATTGCATCAATATTAACACAAAACACCTCTTCTACACACCTGCAATGCATTGCAATACACTAAAACAGACAATGCTTGTAGTCTCGCCTGGACACACTGCAAGCGAGTTTCAAACGAACCAAAACTATGAGCTAATCTTATGTGGGTAAACAGGATCATCTGAAAGGAAAAGAATTCATTAATGTCAATTACTTTGAATGCAGAAGAATATTAAAAATGAAGACCTAACCTTATGAAGATGTACAAGAAACTACACATCTTCCTACAAAATTGTTCGAAGGTAAAGTTTTTATGTGGTTTCCCTAAATTAACTACAAAACCTTGCAAGGAAATTATTCAAGAGGTAAGCATAGGTTTAAATGTCACTTGCCTAAAAGAAGAAGAACACCATGATTAGGTGTCATTTTGTAAGCGATGAACAAAATATAGTAGTACATGTCATATTGCTGTGCAAACCAAGGCAGGTAAAGGATGCACTTACTATAAATGCTGTAATTGCTATAAAATAACTTTTCAGTCATCAATTTGGGTCTTTTATATCACCAATTGCAGATATTACTATGCTGTCCATGAAATGGCTGAATACACATGAAAAATTTGTGATTAACTCTGATAAAACATATGCAATACTCTTTGCATCCGTAGGATTGTGCATTAAGACACACAAAAGTTATAATTTTGCAGTACAACGCAAAATTATTTAGATTATCTTCACTTTCTAAGTCAATAATAGAGGTGATAATGTTGGAACCACAGAACTAAGAACTAGAGGGACACTCAGTACAGAGTATGCCTGTGCCACGTCAAACAATATAATTTTTCTATTAAATGCACTGCGCAATTGTACTTCGATGCATTTTCTTCAAAATCATATCCCACATGTCGAAGTTTCGTTGAAATTGGTTTACAGTAGTAGTATTTCTCCAATGTTGTTCCCCAACAAAAAATATTATAACACAATATTTACTTAATATTACAGTTATTTTCAAAGGAAATTCTTCTTCACCCCAGGGGTTAACTGGATGGTTTGAATACTCTGCCTGTTTATCATTAAAGAATATTTGAGCGCGATCAATTGCGTGCACGTGAGTGTGAGTGTCGGGTGTGAATCAGCCCTTAGTGTACTATTTCCGACACACTTGCAACACCATCAGTGAACTGTAAAGTCAAACAGTCGTAAGTCGACGACTACCTGTACAAACTCCTCACCTGTTTCTCCATAGGCACTTTGTAGACCTGTAAAAGCTCCTCCATGACTTGTGCTGGTGACTTTGATATATTCTGCATGTTATCGATGTGAATAGTAATGATGGAATTACTACTTCGAGCACCAGTACTGTTGCTCCCGCTTGGAGAGTCACCAGATTGCTGCTGCTGCTGTTGTTGTTGTTGCTGCTGCTGCTGTGATGCTTGTTGCTGCTGCGGCTGTTGGTGTTCACCGTAGAACTCATAATGGAGGGTTGTGGCATTCTCAGGGAAGGACTGAAACCCAGTTAAAAATGAAAATGTAATCTAAAACAAATAGAAGTAAAAGTAAAACTAATTTTTCAAGATTCATCCTTAAAAAATTTATGATTTGCAAGTTTATCAATCACAAATTCTAAATTGAACTTCAACCTTTTGACAGTGCTACATTATACAGTGGAATGAAAAATTACTTTAAAATATTAAAACTTCAAATGTGTCTAATTTCTCAATAGAAAATAAGATGAAATGAAATAAAGTACTGTTAAAACAGATATACTTCAAACCCAAATACTGTATAGGTTTTATCAAAATGAATTAATGAACTTCTTATACAAAGCATGGAAACCAAATGAATACAGTAAAAAAAGTCCCACAAAGATTTTAAATCACTGGCCATGACATCAGTTACTTGCCGAGATCCTACCCACACAATTACAGGGTATATTTACATTATCATTTTTCCTTACGCAATTGACTAAAAAATTCTACAATAAATAATCAAAATAATTCCCTTCAAGCTCACTTTGATGAAAAGTGCTATAAACTTCTTGTGTCTGGTGCCAGAGTTGCCAAAACTCTTTGTGAAGGGCATCATTTCTACCAATGGTTAAATGGTAGAACAATCTAGAGTTTGAGGGTCCAACACAATTCTATTTTCCCCAAAACCTTCTTTACAAACACTGATAGATAATGATTTTCCCCCAAAGATATCTTCTTATCACTCTATACAACCTACAGTTTCATTTTGAAGAAAGGGTCTGTACTGAACTTAGCCCCAAGTCTTTTTAAAAACAAAATTTTTCTAAATATTCTTCAAAATTCTAATATTTTCCCTTTTACATGAGTTGAGTAAAAAGCAACCAATTAACAAAAGCAACTCATACATTGTATGATTAACTTAAATTACCCTGGGGTGAACTACTGTAAGTTTTCAACTATAGTCCATTTCTTTTAGCAAGTCATATTTGCACCGACTCGCAACGGTGCCCTTTTAGCTCGGAAAAGTTTCCTGGTCGCTGATTGGTTAGAATTATCTTATCCAACCAATCAGCGATCAGGAAACTTTTCCTGAGCTAAAAGGGCACAGCTGCGAGTCGGTGCATATATGACTCGCTAAAAGAAATGGACTATAGACTCAATCGTTTCCATCATGTTTTGTTTGGTAATGTATTCTATTTGCTTACAAGCTCACCCACTAGCTAATCACGGTTAACTCAAGCAAGGTAAATGTAAACACTAGTACATCTACTGACTAAAGTCTTTTGCATTCATGTAACATGTGTAGCATAAATTTACTTTCACTTTCTTTAAGACCTTCCTTTATATACCTTAATCTTTAAAATTTATATGACCTCAGTACAGCCATATGTTTGTGAACTCTCCTAACTTAGTGATGTTTGCTCAATTTCTCCCTGACTTGAGCACCATTCTTTACATCAAGACATTATGCAGTTTGATAAACACCTAAGACATTATGCAGTTTGATATACAACTAAGACATTATGCAGTTTGATAACACCTAAGACATTATGCAGTTTGATAAACACCTCAGACATTATGCAGTTTGATATACACCTCAGACATTATGCAGTTTGATATACACCTCAGACATTATGCAGTTTGATAAACACCTCAGACATTATGCAGTTTGATATACACCTCAGACATTATGCAGTTTGATATACACCTCAGACATTATGCAGTTTGATATACACCTCAGACATTATGCAGTTTGATATACACCTCAGACATTATTCAGTTTGATATACACCTCAGACATTATGCAGTTTGATATACACCTCAGACATTATGCAGTTTGATATACACCTCAGACATTATGCAGTTTGATATACACCTAAGACATTATGCAGTTTGATATACACCTCAGACATTATGCAGTTTGATATACACCTCAGACATTATGCAGTTTGATATACACCTAAGACATTATGCAGTTTGATATACACCTCAGACATTATGCAGTTTGATATACACCTAAGACATTATGCAGTTTGATATACACCTCAGACATTATGCAGTTTGATATACACCTAAGACATTATGCAGTTTGATATACACCTAAGACATTATGCAGTTTGATAATACACCTGCTAGCCAAAATTTCCCCTTTTATAATGATTATCAAGATTTTTACCAGTCTAGTCTACCAAATCTATGAATTTTCTATTAATTCAACAATTTCCATTCAGAATAATGTTGTCCAGTAAGGTACAAAAATCGATATCAACTCACAGACAAGGGAAGGTCCTGACAACACTGGGCTAAGCCAAAGCCATTATCCTTGCCTCCCCATGGCTCCGCCAAATTTATAAGACGCATTAAAAGAGCTTGACGAGGGGCTACAGCAAGGCGCGTGATGAAATTGGACCTAGAAATAAAAGTTTAAAATTATTATTGTTAATAATCAAATAACAATTGACTATTTGCAACTGAATGTAGGAATCCATTTGCAGTCTTAAGAGACTTTAAGAGACAAAGAGATGACAAATAATGAATGCTGTAACATTAAGACCATATCAGTCAGTTGGTAATGAAGCTTTGGACATGCAGTTACAAGGAGAAAACCAAGAATGGCAAACGATATTTGGGATACTATAAAAAGGAGACAAAGACAGAAATTGATTTTTGAAAGTTTCTGAAGAATTAATGAAAATTACAAGGTATTGCAAAGTATTCCAGTATTGATAGTTGAGGTCAAAAGAAAAGCCAGGATTAACAAAGAGAATATTTAGACAGGAAAGCAACTGAGGCTGACAAAACTATGAATTTAGGGAGCGGCTATGGTGTAAGCATTGCTCTTAGAATTATCATTGAAATCTCTACTGGGGCAATAAAAAAAAAAGCTTTTACAATCAAAATGAGAGAGAAATCTGTTATAACAGCAGAAGATGAGGAAAGGCAACGTTGGATGGAACACTTTAGTGAGGTCATGAATAGGAGATTTGAAGGGATTAATTTGATCGATGTACCTGAAGCCGAGGAAGACCTTGATGTGCCTATGAATGAATTCAGTGTGTTTGAAGTCGAAACTATCATTAAAAAAAAAAAAAGAGATGGAAAGCCTCTGGATACAATGGAATAACTGCTGACATGATTTTGGCAGAAAGTGAAGATTCCCAGAATACTTTCAAGATTATTTTGTAGAATGTGGTATGAAGAAGCAAAAGCTGATGAATGGGAGCTAGGAGTTTTGGTGAAAATGGCAATAGAGATAAGACTGATTGCAATAATTACAGAGGCCTCACACTTACGTCAGTTGTCATGAAAATATAGAGTATGCTCATTCTAAAGAGACGAGAGAGAAAGATTGATGAAAAGCCGAGAGATAAGCAAATTCCAAAAAGGTAGAAGTTGTACCAACCAAATTTTCCTTTTGAGACACGTACAGTAATGTGTAGAATACAGAAATTAACTTTACATGGCATCTGTAGACTATGAAAAAGGCTTTGATAGTGTGCACTGGCCTATTTAGTGGAGAGTTCTGCGTTGTTACGGAGTTCCTCTTAAAAAATTTAAATTTGATCAAGTCTGTTAATGAGCATAGTAAGTGCTGAGTAAATGTTAATGGACTACTACCACATGAATTTCTAGTGAACAGTCGAGTACTCCTAGGGAATGTGTTGTCACCTATGTTGTTCATCCTCTTCATAGATTTTGTAATAAATAGAACAGTTGGGGATGGTGAAAGAGGATTGTTAACAGGAAATTAGTATACCTCAAGTATGCTGATGGTGCTGTCCTTACTAGCAAATTACCAGAGTACTTGCAAAGCTTGTATACCGGAATGCATGAAATATCACATGAGGTTAAGCTCAAGATAAATAGAAGACAGACAAGATGAGAATGGAATATGCAACAGAAGATGAAATATTAGAAGGACTGATGAGGTGGAATCATTTAAATATTTAGGAACTATAATCTCTAAAACCGGGTCTGTAATATTGGAACCTAATGAAAGATTGAAAAAAGCAAATCAGACTGCAGCTGGGTTAAGTAAAATTTGGAAATCAAATCACCTGAAATTACATAAAAAAAAACCAGGCTATGTACCACTTTAGTGAGATCGGTGTTACTGTATGGACATGAGTCATGGTATGACAATGAAACATCATCTAACAAATATGACAAATTCGGAGACAATTTGTATTTTTCCGTAACTAAAACAAACCTGGAGTTATTCATGTGGATTATCTTTCAGCATAGCTGGAAGGTAGCCATTAGACTTTATTTGTGAGGTAGCAACCCTGTCTAACTACTTGAGCGAGTAGGCTGGGGGTGGATGGGGGGTACCCAATGAGAGACTTCACTTTTTATTGCAGGCAGGACTTCTGGGGGACAGGTGATGGTATACACGCAGCCTGTGCAATGCAGTGTAATAGAGATTGTTGTTTGTATGAAGGCCTTCAAGTCTATATAGGAAAACAAGACTTATCTCATTGCTCCCTCAAAGCAATGGGGACGTGTACACTATAAAAATCTTATAACTTATACTAGACTCCGCAAGGGAAGTGATAATTACCTACAGAGGTTGAAGCCAGCTTGCAGAGGGACCCATAGTGCTGTACCCCAAGGGAGGGGAAGATGAAGAAAGGAAAGCCAGACATTCTTCTCATTCCTCCCAGTCTTAACCAGGGTAACCATTGCCCCCACCCAACTGCTACTTGTCCATCAAGGAGCCTGAGGTATCTTGAACCACTTGTGTGAGCATGACCGATAGAGAACGTATCGAGTCTCCTGTGGGTCATGTCTTTTAAATAATGGGCTGTCTTCCACACGCCCGCTGTAAGAACTTGCAACGCGGAAAATTGAGCTTGAATGCCAGGGAAGTACAGATTCCCCTGACAACATGGGCTCTTAGTTGACGAGCCTGAGGAGGATCAGGAGCCAAGCTTCTTTCCATTACTTGACAAATCCAGGTGGAAACCATGTTCTTGGTGATCCTCCTCTTTACTCTACCTAAACCAACAAACAGAGGTGTTAGTCTGGGCCATGTTGCTGCAGTGTGTTTAAGAAAGTCTCAAACTCCTCACTGGGCATAGTAACAACTGAACTGGGTCATTGGTTACAGAACTAAAACTCGCAAGCTGAAAGGGCCCGAATCTACAGTCCAGTATGCCCCGATTTTGAGACAAAGCAACAAACTCTGAGATGAAGCAGTGTGTCACTTCCCCCATCCCCTTGAATGAGCGATGTCATACAAGTGGGCATGAAATTCACCAACTCTTTTTGCCGAGGCTAAAACAACCAGGAACGCCATCTTGAAAGTGAGAGTTTGGTCAGTTGTACAGCATAATGGTTCGTAAGGAGGTCCTTTCAAGGATCTCAAGACGCAAACCACGCTCCAAGGAGGTGGCCTAATCTCTGACTGGGGGTAAGTGATCGGGTAACTCCGTATGAGTAAAAAAAAAAGCTCCAACGAAGAGGAAATATCTACTCCTTTCAGCTTGAAGGCAAGGCTTAAGGCTGAGCCAAAGCCTTTCACAGGCGAGACGGAGAGGAGTTTTTCCTCCAGAATGTATACAAGGACCTCTGCTATTACTGGAATAGTGGCATCGAGTGGAGATATTTTCTTTCCACAACACTAACCACAGAGTACTCTCCATTTAGCCTGGTAGACCGAGGCTGAGGACCTACACGTGTATCCGGACGTTCGCTTAGCAACTTGTCGTAAAAAACCCTTCTGAGAGAGAAGACGCTGGATAGTCTCCACGCGTGAAGTCGAAGCGACTGCACGGTCTTCTGAAAGATGTTCGAGTAGATCTGGTCGTGGAGGGAGTTCTCTCGGTAGATTTACTAGAAGTTGCAGGAGGTCCGGAAACCACTGCATGATGACATAGCGGAGCTACAAGGGTAATCATTAGATCATTGGATGTTCTGGTTTTGTTGAGCAGTCTTCTCATCCAAGAAAACGTAGGTAAGGCGTACATGTCGATGTCCCACCGTTTTTGGAATGCATCTTGCCATAGAGCCCGAGAGTCCAGGACTGGACAACAGTACAGCAGAAGCTCGCTGTTCAGAGATGTTGCCAACAGGTCTACAGTCAAGAAATACCACAAAGTCAGGAACTTTTCTGGGAAGGGTGTTGGTCTTCCGTTGGAGGTGGAATACGTAGAGGGACGAGGCAAAGGTGTTGGTACCGCACTTGCTCGCGGTTCCGACACATCTGCTCGTGAATTGCTTGCAGAAATCGCAAATTTGCACGTGAAATTGAGATTCACGCACAATATTGCGAATTTCCCCGTCAACTGACGCGATTCACGAGCAGAAGTGCTCGCAATGACAGCACTAGCAGCCACAGAGGAAGAGGATGGTCTTACGCCTACCTGCTGCCCCGGAGAAGCACCTACGTCTGACGATGTCGGCAGAAGAGGCTTCCAAGTAGGGACTACTCTTACTAGAGAACGCGTCACAGCTGGACGCATTTCCGAGCGTTGCGTAGGTGAACGTTTTGCTATAACTGTCCAGGCGGTGAAAGGCACTGGGGGTTTAGCTGGACGCCTGTTAGAGGAATGGTCATTCTCATCTTCAGGTCTAGTCCGAGGTCATTTGGAAGGTCTGGTATAGGGGCTAGGACTGCGCGTCCGCCTACCTCTACCTCTAGAGGAGGAAACCTTGATCGCGAACGGGGTGTTTGTGATCATGAACGAAAGAGTCTAGTTCTCGTTCGAGAAAGGCGTAAACGTCGCGAATGCCTATCTTACGAACGTGAACGTCGGCCTCGTGATCGAGAAAGTCTTTCTCGTGAACAGTACCCTAGCAAACGTGAACGCCGCCCTCATGACAGGGAGTGTCGTCCTTAAGAGCGCAAGCGACATTCTTGTAATCTAGATTACAGAGATCTAGAACACGAGCGTCTGAACCTAGATCTAGACTTAGCTCGTTATCATATAGATCGCGATCGCGAGACACTTCCTCATGAATAGCAACGCCTCCGAGGAGAGAGTTGAGACCTGCGGTCTCACGAGAGCGAGGCCCTAGAGCGTGCGCGTCTTCCAGAAAAGAGCACTCAGTTCTGGAGAAGGTTCCTTCCTGGCACCACGCTGGAGAAGTCGCGGCAGTTCCTCTTTTGAAGGGGGTCCCGAAATCCCTAAGGACGACCACTCCTGTAGCAGATCTGAAGGGGAGAATGGCTCGCTATTAGCTGGTGGAAAAGTTGCTCCTCTAGGGGAAGAAACAACTCATCCAGTACCCCAGGGTTGCCAAGGAGTTAATTGGTCTGCACTCCTACTCGACTGTCCCTCGTAAGACCGTGAGCGAGAAGGAGCTTTTGAGAGATTTGGGTGTGTGAGAAGAAGAACGTGCTCTGCTCACCCGAGGAAGAGCAGTCGCGCTTAGTTGTCTTCTTCCTACGCCGCCCAAATTTTCTCACTGGGAGGCACACCACTCCATACACTCTGCGCAGGGCGAACACTACTCGCATCAATGCCCTCGGCAAGTAGGACACAAAGAGTGCGGGTCGATCTCCAACGACGACATGAAGGTCCCACATGGGGCACCCTCGTGCCCTGCCCTGGACAGGTTCGCATGGTGAAAGCGATCCCAAGAGAAAACACGCATACCTAAAAAGAAACGGCAGAATTGAAAAAGTCCAATGACAGTCAGGAGAGCGGACACATCCGATCTCTACTGAGCCAAATGAAAAAGTGAATTCTCTCACTGGTGTGAGAGTATACATCGTATAGAGGCGGCTGGGTATCTCCCAGCCTACCCGCTCAAGCGGTTAGGTGGGGTTGCCACCTCGCAAATAAAGTCTAATGGCTACCTCCACCTGCCGCTGAAAGATAATCGACATAAATAACGGAGGGTTTGTTAGTATGGGAACAATTTGTATATTTGAAAACCAACCCCTCAGAAGAAAATAGAGTTAAATGGGAATACAGTATTAGAAATTAAAC